>NC_056737.1:1939856081-1940156081 GCF_019279795.1 Protopterus annectens | reverse complement strand
AAGGATAAGAGTGAGTCAGCAAACTCAAAGCTTGGGCCCCAACCTAGTGCCATTTCCAACTGTCATAATTGGTGGAAATAATGAATTTAAAAGGGAAAAATGTTTAGCTTTTAGTCAGCAATGCCACAAATGGAATCATTACAAAAGGTTTTGGATATCAAAAGGCCCACATTCTTTCATGAAACGAGAACATTTTAAGAAACGAGTTGATCAATTAGAGAGCTGAAACCCTATTCTGTATGTTGATGGTGTGTCATTGCTTCATGAAACAATCAGTGCAGTGGATTTAAGGGCAAAGAATGAAGTATTTTGTACTGTTTGGATAAATGGCAAACCCACAGAACTCAAAGTTTATACAGGTTCCAAGTGCAATGTTATGTCAGCAGAAACATTTGGTAGTGTGTGTCATGGTGAAAGGTTTGATTTGGCAAGGTGTGTGAAACTTGTTGCTTATGGTTGTGAAGAAATTCAAACTGAAGGTTCAGTAGTGCTTTCATGTTACTCTGCTGGAAGAAGCTACAACCTATTTTATGTGGTCGAGGCATGTCCAGTCATTATTTGTGCTCAGAGACAGTTTGAAAATAGGACTGCTACCATGTTTGCTTGAAAGACCACTACTCCAATTTCACCCAGTACATTTTTCTACCTGTGCTGATCTATTTGAAAACAAGCTAGGGAAGCTTCCCATTGTGTACTCCAGGAGGTTAGATCCAGATGTTAGTCCAGCTTGAAAAGTTCCAGTAGCTATGCAAGACAGAGTCAAAGCCAAGCTAGATAAAATGGTGCAACAAGGTGTGATTTGTCCAGTTGGTTCTGCTACTCCAACTGAATGGGTATCTTCTATGGTGGTAGCTCATAAAAAAAACTCAGATGACATCAGAATATGTATTGATCCATGAGATTTGAACAAAGATAAAGCTAAAAAGATCTCCTCATCCAATGTACACAGTTGAAGAAGTTGCAGCACTTATGCCAAATGCCACTGTCTTTTCTGTCTTAGATGCAGAGAGTTCATTTTGGCAAATTCAGCTTGATGAGAAATCATCATTGCTGACTACATTCAGTACTCTATTTGGCAGGTATAGATTTTTGAGAAAGCCATTTGGGATATATTCTGCAAGTGAAGTCTTTCAACACTGCAATGGAGCAACTTTTTTCTGGGTATTTTTGTGCTGTTATAGTAGACAACATACTAATAAGAAGGAATGGTGAAGCTGAGCATGACAGAAACCTCATAAAAGTGGGCATGTCAAGAGAATCTTAAGCTTAATCCACAGAAATGCAAATTCAGGCTACAAGAGGTCACTTATGTTAGTCATTTATTTACTAGTTCAGGCCTACAACCAGACCCTTCCAAACAAACAGCCATTCTCGAGATGCTAGTTCTAGACAATGTTCAAACCCTGCAATGTTTTCTTGGCATGGTTCATCTAGGCAAGTTCATTCCAGACTTGAGCCAACCATCAGCACTGCTTAGAGAGCTGACACATTAAGATGTATCCTGGTCTTGGTTAGAGCAACACCAAAGAGCATTTGATGCCCTGAAACAGAGAATTGCTAGTCCACACAGATACTATGATGTTCACAAGCCAGTTACTCTTTCATTTGAGGCTTTGAGATTTCGCCTTGGTGCAGTCATTCTACAAGAGCGTCGACCTGTTGCCTATGCATCGAGAACTCTTACCCAAACTGAAATGCAGTATGCCCAGATAGAGAAAGAGCTTTTGGCAGTTGTGTTTGCATGTTCAAAGTTCCACAATTATGTTTATGGTAGACCTATCCAGATTGAAAACAGACCACCAACCTCTAGATACTATCTTAAGAAAGCCTATGCCTTCAGCTCCAGCTAGATTGCAGCACATGATGTTGAGATTGCAAAAGTATAATTTTGCTCTTATCTACAAGAAAGGCAAACTTCTTTATCTTGCTGATATATTATCCAGATCACCCAGAAATACCACAGAACAGCATGAGAATGAGAACCTTTGAATAAGGCCATTGATATTTGTCAGATGTATGAAAGGAAGTTAGGTGTTTTGGAGGAGACAAGTCTGCTGAAGGAGAAACATATAAACCATGTCAAGAGTAAAACATGAGAAGTATGTAGGTCAGTGTGTGCGTATGTACCTTTAAGAAGCTATCCAAGGGAAGACTGTCCCTGTTGTAGCCTGTATGAAAATGTACTCTTGTTCAAATACTCTCCATGACTTTGAAGTCATGGAAGTGAGAAATCTTTCTTCCACACACCTTGGTGAGCCGAGAGATCACACAGCCACAGATCCAGTTTTACAAAGGCTCAACCGCTTTATCAATTAAGGATGGCCGTCAAAGCACTCTAGTTTGCCTCAAAAAGTACAACCTTATTTTCCTTACTGAGATGAGATTTTGTCTAACAAAAGTTTCATTATGTATGGTCCGAAAGTAATTGTTCCAAAGTCCTTACAACAAGTGTACATTACTATCTTATCACCCAGGAACCAGCTCTACCAAAAGAAAGGCAAGAGAGTACAGTATTTTGGTCTTCTATGTCACAAGACATTGAAAGAGTACTTTTATTTTCCATGCGTAATAGTACAAAGCCACATCAACAGAAGGAACCACTTCAGCTAAACCAGATTCCTGAGCCACCTTGGTCGACTGTAGCCACTGACATTTCCGAGTGGAATGGTCATCATTATTTGGTGTTAGTAGACTCTTATTCCATTTGATTTGAGAATGACCTACTTCCTAACCTAGCATCCAGCACTGTCATTGCTAAGATGAAGTCTCATTTTGCAGTCCATGGTAGTCCACAAAAAGTTATTTCTGGCAGTGGCATGCAGTTTACAAGCCAATAGCTCAAAAAATTTGCTGAAGAATGGGACTTTACTCATGTCACAAGTAGCCCATTGTACCCACAGTCAAATGGTTTGGCAGAACATGCAGTTCAAAGTGCAAAAAAGTTACTAGAGAAGTCAAAATGAGACAATAGGGATGTTTTCCTAAGTTTCTTTAATCTCAGAAACATTTGTCGTGATAAACATCTTGATAGACTTCTGTCTAGGCAAACCAGAACCACATTACCAATCAGTAGTCAATTGTTGGTTTCATGTGTCAAGAACAACAGGTCAGTGAAAGCTGATCTGTTGAAGAAGCATTTAACCCAGAAGTCCTACTATGACCAGCAAACCACTCAATCCATTACAAGAAGTGGTAAGGATGCAAACGTCCAAAGATTATGATCAGATTGGTGTCGTGAAGAGTATTTGCCCAGAGCTGAGATTGTACATTGTGAAATCACAAGGAGCAGAGTTTAGGCAGAATCAGAAACATTTGAGACCAGTGTCCAAGCGTATACCACAGCACATAGCCTGTGGGAAAGACTCTTTTGATCTCAGAGTGAGCTGTCCAGTGTTCCACTTCCAGAGGAAGTTCCAGAGAGTATTCCCATTCTTGTGATGAATCCAGAAGTCCCTGATATGAGTTGTTCACCAAACACTGTCCCTGTTGCAAAATTCAGTCCAGATTATTACGTTATGAGATCTGGTCATATCTCTAGACCATGTAACAGATACATGGCAACTTGGACATGAACATTGTGTTTGTTTCTAATGTCTGTAATAATATATGTCTAATTATAATGTTGTTTTTTGCCAAGGACAATCTTTTTAAGAGGGGGGATATAGATCATTGTCTGTGTGTGTGTGTGTGTGTGTGTGTGTGTGTGTGTGTGTGTGTACCTTTAAGAAGCTATCCAAGGGCTTGCACAAGTGTATTAATACTGAGCACAGGCAAGTCTGACTGCCATTTTGTAGTAAACTGTTGAGATGTAAGCATGTATGTATGTAAGGTCCGTCTGTTAACCAGTTTGTTTATATTTTATGATGCTGCTATCCATCCTGATGTGTTTCTATTTATTAAATGAAATACCCCACCTGCTTTTCATCTATGTTAGAGAGGGATGAGCGACAAAGTATCCCCCCGTATGCATACATTGTTATCTGATTACTCCTTTCAGCTTGGAAATGTGTGTATTTAATCACAAGTTGAGAAAGCTCTGAACTTTGTATAGACTAATCATCTTTTTTCTAATGTTAAGATATAAAAAGAGTTGCATCTGAGCTTACGATTGCATTTCTCTGTACTGAGATTTTCCAGAGTTATGATACTTCATAATAAATATGTTTGCATCCAGAATCTTTGACTGTCTGTGTTTGGAATTGAATAGATTCATATCATCTTCTAACAAATATTCCTTTTCACAGTGTAAAGGGGAAAATGTATTTTTTTAAACAAGAAACATGAGGTTTTATATAAATGAAAACAAACCATATTGACATAATCCCAGCTGCAAGCATTATACATCACAAAGTATACTGACATAATTTTAGTTGCAAATGTTATACATCACTTATAATCTGCGTAATCATTGTCAGTCAAACATTACATAGCTCATTCAAATCCTGCCTTCTTTGAAAACCTCATTTATTCCCTATATGCATTGTTCCAACAATTCCCATTTTTTCCTCTGTAATTTGCTCCTACCCTTTTCTAAAGATCCAAATTCCAGTTGTTTTATCTCTGTTAACTATATTCACTACTTCTAGTATGGTTGGTTTAGACTTTGGTTTCCATTTTGTTGTAATTGCTTTTTTGGAAGCCACCAGAATTAATATTCAGCAAGGCTTTACTGTAACTCCGCCAAGGACGGTCCCAAGCCCGGCTGAAAACCCCATCCCATAAAAAAACTATTTGCTACAAAAACACCAACTACAGGAAACACAGACAGTCTTGTCTTGGAAGAGGAGGGTTCTTCAAATGGAAGATTTATGAAGTTTTGTGGCCAAAGCCGAAGCAGAGCACCCTTCTCTCTACCAGGAAAATAAACATTGGCACATGGAATGTCAGGACCATGTATGAGCTAAGCAAGGCAGCCCAAGTGGCAGCAGAAATGAGAAATAACAACTTGAGTTTGTTGGGAATCAGCGAGACAAGGTGGACAGGGGCTGGTCAGTGTCGATTATCTACAGGAGAGTTGCTGCTTTATTCTGGACATTAGGACAGTGAAGCACTTCACTCCCAAGGGGTTGGTCTTATGTTGGCTAAACAGGCCCAGAGAGCCCTGATTGGATGGGAAGCAGGATCATCACAGCTTCATTCCGTACAAAGAAGAAGAAAATTGTAATGAATGTGGTCCAGTGCTACGCACCAACTAATGATAGTGAAGAGGAAGATAAAGACCAGTTTTATGAAAGACTGCAGCAGATCCTCGAGACCTACACAGACAAAGACCTTACTATCCTTATGGGCGATATAAATGCCAAGGTCGGATCCAGTAACATAGGATATGAGCAAATCATGGGTACACATGCTCTGGGAACAATCAACGAGAATGGTGAAAGGTTTGTTGATCTATGTGCTCTCAACAATTTGGTCATTGGAGAGTGCATTTTTCCCCACAAACGGATACACAAAAATACATGGGTCTCCCCTGACTACACAACAGAAAACCAGATAGATCACATATGCATCTGTAGAAGGTTTAGAAGAACATTACAAGATGTCAGAGTGAAAAGAGGGGCAGATGTAGCATCTGACCATCACTTGGTGGTGGCTAGACTGAAGCTAAAGCTAAAAGAACCCAGGTTCAAGAGTCATCTAGGAGAATCAAATACAATGTTCATCTATTGAAAGATTCTCAGACAAAAGAACAGTTCAACATTGCACTGAAGAACAAATTTGAAGTGCTACAAGAACTGGTTGAGGTTGGAGTAAACAGCTCTTGGCAGAACGTGTACAAGGCTGTAGACTTAGCTTGTCAAGAGACACTGGGACCTAAAAAGTATCATCAGAAAGAGTGGATCACTGCAGAAACACTGGTAAAGATAGAAGACAGAAAGAGGAAGAAGGCAAAAGTAAACAACAGTAAAACCAGAGCTTCAAAGATCAAGGCCCAAGAAGAATATGCAGATGCCCACAGAGAGGTCAAAAGATGCATTAAAATAGACAAGAACAATTATGTGGAACAGTTGGCAGTTGAGGCAGAACTGGCAGCTTACAGTGGTAACACAAAAATGTTGTATGATATCACCAAGCAACTTTCAGGAAAGTACAGTAAGCCAGAGATACCTGTTAAAGATAAGCAAGGGAAAACCATCAATAGTATAGAACATCAACTGAAAAGGTGGGTGGAACACTTTGAAGAACTTCTAAACAGACTGTCACCTCTAAACCCTCCAATTATTGAGCCAGCCAATGAAGATCTACCAATCAATTGTGAAAAGCCAAGCAAGGAGGAGATCAGGAAAGCCATCATCCAAATGAAAAATGGGAAAGCGGCAGGACCAGATAACATCCCGGCAGAGGCCCTTAAAGCAGACTTGAATACATCAGTGGAGATGTTGTACCCACTCTTTGAAAGAATTTGGGCAGAGGAAACTGTTCCTTCAGAATGGAAAGAGAGCCATCTCATTAAGCTTCCCAAGAAAGGGGACCTTAGCAAATGCGACAACTACAGAGGCATTAATCTTCTATCAGTTCCAGGAAAAGTTTTCAACTGTATCCTTTTGGAAAGGATAAAGGACACCACTGACAAGAAGCTGAGAGAAGAGCAGGCAGGCTTCATAAAAATAGATCGTGTACTGATCAAATTGCAACGCTCAGAATAATTGTGGAACAGTCAGTTGAATGGAACTCACCATTGTATATCAACTTTGTTGACTTTGAAAAGCGTTTGATAAGCGTGGACAGAGAGACACTGTGGATCCTTCTGAAGCACTATGGTATACCAACGAAAATAGTAAATTTGATAAAGAACTCATACAATGGTCTATCATGCAGGGTTATACATGGAGGCAGCTCTCTGAAAGCTTTCAAGTAAAAACTGGGGTCAGGCAAGGATGCTTACTGTCACCATTCCTCTTCCTGTTAGTTATCGATTGGATTATGAAGAAATCTACTGCAGGACAGAAAAATGGGATCCAATGGACCCTATGGAGTCAGCTGGAAGATCTGGACTATGCTGATGACCTCGCCCTCATCTCTCACAGCCAGCAGCAAATGCAAAACAAGACAAATTTGGTGGCAGTTACAGCGCTAGAGGTGGGTCTTAACATTAACAATCTGAAGACAAAGATCCTTAAATTAAACTCCACAAATACTAACCCTATCACTCTGCAAGGGAAGCCACTGGAGGAAGTGCAGTCCTTTACCTACCTTGGCAGCATAATTGACAAGCAGGGCGGATCAGAAGCTGATGTCAGGGCAAGGATAGGAAAAGCAAGAGCAGCCTTCATACAGTTAAATAGGGTCTGGAAAACAAGAGAACTATCCTTGATCAACAAGATAAGGCTGTTTAACTCAGCCAGTACTGCTGTATGGGGCAGAGACCTGGGGTTAAACAAGACCACCACTAAAAACTTCAGACATTTACAAATAGCTGTCTCAGGAAGATTCTACAGATTCGATGGCCAGACACTATTATTTTGGAAAGGACCAACCAACTTTCGATTGGGGAAGAAGTTAAGAGGAGGAGCTGGAGATGGATTGGGCATACAAACCAGCAAACAACATTACAAGACAGGCGTAGCTGGAATCCTCAGGGGAAGAGAGGAAGAGGCGCCTACCTAAACACCTGGAGGCGAGACTTTGAGGCAGATGCTAAGCTTAGAGGCTACACATGCAACCAAATAGAACAGCTGGCCCAGGACAAGATTCGGTGGAGAGCTGTAGTTGGTGGCCCATACCCTGTCAAGGGTGACGGGCATAAGTAAGTAAGGCTTTACTGTGTCTAGGCAATTCCGATTCTGTATCATAGCAAAAAAAAAAAAAATCCTTAGATACACCAATTTGCTCGCCCAGTATCTCTGATAGAGTAGTTTGCAAGGAATCTTTAAAGTCTGCCAACTCATTACACTCCTAGAAAATATGTTCCCAATTACTGCTTTCTTCCCCATCACACCTCCAGCATTTGCTGTCTGCCTGAGGAAAAATTATCTGGAGTCTACGTGGGGTATTAAAATACCTGTGTAAACATTTCCAAACAAAAATTCTAAATCTTTTAGATTTTGTTGCATATTTGGGAGACATGCATATATCCCCCCATTGTTACTTTGTGAATTACTTATCCAGTCTCTCTTCCCAACCCTTTCTAACCTCATGTGATTGATTCTTATAGTTATCATGCAATAACTGATGTGCTCTACCAATTATTTCTTTTTTAACAGCAGCTTCTGTTGTAGATTCTATTAAAAACTCTACCAGTGTCAGTTTTTCATTTAGGACCTCCCAATTTTTATCTCCTTGCATATACTCTGGTACCAATCCTTGATAGAGAAGGCAAACTCTAACCTGCAGTCTAAATAAATTATTGGCATCTTCCCATTCTGTTACCTTTCCCTCTCAAGTTATTTGCTCCCAATACCTTGGTTCCTTTGCCAGTTTTCTCCAATGAATTCCAGCCCCCTGTTGTCTGTATCCCTAATTGCAGTTATCCCTATTGGCAGAATCTCCTTTCTCCATTCCCATGTTGGCTTAGTTCTTAGAATACTTTCTGCCACTTTAAGGAGAATATGCATATTATTATATTCATAAAGATCTGCATCCAAAATCTCAGTCTCTCCTTGTTTCTTGTGCATCCTTCCTGTTTCATCATCACCCCTTTCCACTTTGAATTATAGGTTTCTGCTTGTGCTATTTATAGTAGCCTTAACTGTGTTGCTCTGAAGTATCCCTTCAAATTGGGTGATCCCAGTCCGCCTAATTCTATTAAATGAATCAGCTTATACATCAAAAAGGTAAAGCAAGCAGCCAGGGTCCAAGAATTCACAACATTGTATCCCTCACAAAATGCTTTATTATAGTCCGACACACATAAGAACATAGATTTAGTGCTTTCATCCTAAAGAAATCAGGACTTCCTCAGAATAATAAACTCCATGAATCCCTCCCTTTATATACACAAATATTGCACAAATTAATACTTGTTAAACAATTAGTGATTAGAAAATTAGTCTAATGAAGAGAAGTGCTTTTAAAGGAACAACTTCAGAAGGGGCAATGCAAACATTTTTTGTGATTTTTTTTTTTAAACAAGGGTTTGTAATACAAACACCAAGCTTGTACATTAAAAAAAATAAAAGAAATAAAGTATAAAAAATATAAAAATTGAAACATGTCATAAAATACCTGATGTCATGTTTAGTATGGGTTGTATGGAAATATTTTCGTTTATGCCAGGATAATGAAAAGCATGCAATCTAAGTTGTTACTTAACTTCTTTAGCTTTTAGGATAATCTTCATGTCCCTCCTCTAGGGTTCATTTTTATCTGTTCCAATATGCCATACTGAAACTTCATAAACTGTTGGCAAATTTTCAAATATTTGTAAAGTACATTGTTTTCATTTCTTTTACTAATTTCATAGTTGTACTCATGAAATCCGTTTTCGGAGACACCTCTCCATTTTACCCACATAAAAAGATGGGCAACCTAAACACTCGGCAACATAGACAACAGCTTTTGTCTGAAAGTTTCCTCTTTCAAACACTGCTAGAGAACATAAATCATTCTCTAAATTCAAGCCTTTTTCTTCTAGAATGTAAGAGCATTTGACCACAAGCTCCACACTTCACTGTCCTCTTTCTTTGTGTCCCCTATTCCTTTAAATGTCATCCTGTTTTACATACAAATGATGGTTTGAGCCCTAACAATTGATATGTAGTGGGGTTAATCTTTAGTATATTCCATTTTCTCATTACTGTGTTCTTAATTTCAGCTGCTTTGGGATCCATATTCCACCACCAAAGCTCTATCCTAATTGTTTCCTTATCTTGACTATTATTTGGTTGGTAGACCTGCCCCTTATAGTGGTTTATACTTGTCACCCCAATGAGACTGGACATACCCTCGAATATTATTCAAAAGGTGAGAGGGATATCCTCTAAACAAAAACATATTGGCAGCAGTATCTAATTCTGTGGCGGCATCTTCTAAGTGTGATCTCATCCTTGCAACATGAATGCACTGCCCCGTACCAAACTTTTCTTTTGGCTAAGGGGATGGCAGCTTGGAAAGACCAAATAGGAATTACTAAAAGTGGACTTCCTATAGGTCATGGACTTAAACCCATCATCAGAATGCATAATAACTATGTCCAAATAATTTATTTTATTCCTATTAAAATTGTATGTAAACTTAAAAAAAAGCTTGGTTGAGATAACTAACAAAATTAGGGATTTCATTTTCTGGCCCATCCCATCATATAAAGGTATCCTCCAAAAACCCAGCATATAACTTGATATTCCCAAAATATTCAGAGCCAAAGACAAAGTTCAATTCCTGATATAGTAAGACCAAGTTGGCTTATATAGGGGCACAAGAGGCCCCCATAGCCACCCCTTTATTTTGTTTAAAAAGTTCCCCTTCAAAAAATATGCAGTTGTTACTGAGAACCAAAGACATCGGATCAACAATCAAATTTATCTTATCATTGGAAAAGGTTGAATACTTTGCCATACTATTATAAAACTGTTTGATGTCATCTTCACTAAGAGTAACTTTAAACAGATCTGCCACATCAATGGTTAGAAAGATCAAATCACTAGCCCATAGTTCTTTCTTTAATCTTCCTAAAAAATCCTAGGAATCAGTAATCAAATGGGGCACAGCTTGGTAAACCAGTGTTAACCACCAGTCAATATGAACCCCAGTGTGGTGAGTGATCCCTGGGCTGCCACTTTGAGGGGGGCTTATCAAACAGTGAATATCAGGGAACCCAAAGAAAGGGGACTGTGAATCGTGGAGTTTGTGTTCAATGCTCTTATATTCTGGAAGAAAAATGCTTGCATTTAGAGAATGATTTATGTTCCCTAGTATTGTTTAAAAGAGGAAACTGTCAGACAAAAGCTGTCTATCTTGCCAAGTGTTTAGGTTGCCCATCTTTTTATGTGGGTAAAATAGAGAGGTGTCTCTGAAAATGGATTTATGAGCACAACTGTGAAATTAGGAAATGAAATGAAAACAACACATTTTACAAACATTCAAAAATTTGCCCACAGTTTATGAAATTTCATTTTGGCATATTGGAACAAATAAAAGTGAATCCTAGAGGGGGGACATGAAGGTTATCCTAGAAACTAAAGAAGTTAAGTGGCAACTTAGGTTGCTTGTTTTCAATTATCCTGGCATAAACGAAAATATTTCCTTATAACCCTTGTTAAACATAAGGTCAGGTATTTTATGACATGTTCCAGTTTTATATTTTTATACATTTTTTTCTTTTAAACTTTTTTATTGAACAAGCTTGGTGTTTGTATTATAAACCCTTGTTTAGAAAAAGAATTTACAGTGAAGTTTTGTACTGACCCTTTTGAAGTTCTAATCACAAATTGTTTGAGTATTAATTTGTGCAAGATTTGTGTATATAAAGGGTGGAGGGATTCATGGAGTTTATTATTCTGATGAAGTCCTGGATTCTTTAGGATGAAAGTGCTAAATCTTTGTTCATAAAGTGTTTTAGAAAGGATACGATGTGGTGAATTCTTGGACCCTGGCTGCCTGCATTACCTTTTTGATGTTTAAGTTGTTTTCGTAGCGCTACACTTAAGAATCCGCTTATCACACTTTACTATTGCTGTCTTCCCATCCCAAATAAAATCCTTTAGCTCTTTATTAATTGCTGTCGAAAACTTCTACTCTGGTTGATAACAATATGCCTCACCTGTGTACAAGACCAAAGGGACTAAAACCAATTTAACTGCTTGTATCTTGCTGTCCGTATCATATAACGGAGCTTTTGTTTATTCTCTTCCCACATATCCTTAGCTGCCACACTGGAATCATTTTTTTATTCCATACTCCCAAGTACTTCATTTTATCATGCCCCCATAAATATGGATATTGCTTAACCAATTCATGAGTCTGTACATAATTTACCACTATTGCCTATATTTTATCTTTATTAATTTTGTATCCTAAAAAGATTTGAAACTGTCTCAACATATTCCACAACACTGAAATGTCCTTTTCTGGTTTTGTCAGGTATAAAATAATATTATCTGCAAATAGAGCCAGCTTTTCTTGACAACAATACTAATTATATCCTTGACTTTCCCAATCCCTTATTTTCTTTGCCAGTGGTTCTAAATATAATGCAAATAACAAAGGGGAAAGAGCACCCCCCTGCCTGGTTCCTCTGCTCTAGCAGAAATTATCAGAGAGGAACCCACCCACTTTAATTTTATCTCTCCAATCCCTCTTATATCCTCCTAATCAACCTTATAATTTTATCAGGGACTGCAAATTCTTCCATTTCCCTGCTAATAAAGTCCCAGCTTACTCTGTCAAATGATTTATCTGCATAAAGACTCATCAAGAACAGTGGTATTTTCTTACATTCTGCTTCAGTGTTCTGCTAATGTTGTCAAATGTTTGCCTACCCTCCACAAAACCACACTGATCCATATCTATCAGTTTTGGCATCATTTTTGCCATTCTTTTAGCCATTATAGGCATAAACACTTAATCATGGTTTAGTATTGAAATGGGCTTGTATGAGGCTGGATCTGATGGGTCTTTACCCTCTTTAGGTATTATAGCTACCACCACTTTCTTCCAGGATGTTGGTACTTTTCCTCTTAAAATACTGTTAACTAAAACCTGCCAGACCTTTTCAGTTTTTTTCCTCCTAGCTTCCAAACTTCCACAGGAATACCATCTATCCCTGGGGACTTTTCTGTGGATTGAGTATACTTCACCATTTTTATAACATATCTTCCTGTCCTAACTGTGTTAGTAATTGAGCGTCATCTACCTCTAACCTTGGCATATTTAATTCTTTCATAAACATTTCCAATTGTACCTTTTCTTGATTTCCATATTTCTCTGCTTTATACAGACTTTCATAGAATTTCCAAAATATTGCGAATACCTTTACAGGATCTCTTATCTTCCTTGTTATAGGCACTCTAAGCTTGGTGACAACCTTTTCTACTTTCTGCTGCCTGAGTCATTGTGCTAAAAGTTTTTGTGCTCTAGACGTTATCAAAAAACAGTTGCTTAACAGCAATCTTTCTAAACTCATTCATATTATCATGATAATCCCTTATTTTTTATTTAGCATTCTGCAATTGCTCCTCTTCTTATTCAGTGAGATTCGTCCTATTCTGCAATACTTATTTGTCAGTCCATCTAAATAATTCTTGTTACTTCTTAACCATATCTCCCTTTCTTATATTTCCACCCTGTTTTGAAACTCCACTTTAATTTTATCCCACTCCGTAGCTATATTTTCAGAAAAAAATTCTATCTTCTCAAATAGCTCCTGAATAATTTCTACTACCTATTCCTTAAATTCCCGTCTTTTCAATAGATAGGTGGGAAGCACCAGTGTCTCATTTTTATTTCATTACCCCGTTTTTTTTTTTATTTTATTTATTATTGGCAGATGATCTGAAATAGTTATTGGGTACTTTGCAAGACTTTCAATTAAATGTATATGTTCCTGTGAAATATAAATTCTGCCTAGCCCAGTTTTTGTATCATTGGGAATAATATGTAAATTCACTCCAAACTCTAGTATTGAATTCACATTTTCGATGCCAAAAATGTTCATAAATTTCTACAGTCCTTTGTTATATTTCTCTTCTGGACCCCCCAGACATGTATTAATTTCAAATTCCAATCCCCATCTATAAGTAATATTCCTTGCTGAAAGCTAATTACTTCTCCCAGAATTTTCTTAAGCTCCATTATAGCAGTTTTAGGTGGAATATAAATTTTTACATGCCTGTGTAATCCTTGTCCCTTGCCAGTAGCCCCTTAGTACTACAAATCTAACATAAATATATTTTTTAATCCTGTTGTGTCACCATTGGAGCTCCTCTTGCAGTTAATATAAGTACTTCTGTTTTCCTTTGTCCCAGGTATTCCACTGAATAGACATCCTGAAAACCTTTCTTTATCAAATTCACATGTTCAGTTCTTTCTAAGTGTGTCTACTGTAGCATTGCACTGTACATTTTAATATAGTTCACTACTTTTTCTTTTTTGCTTATCTGTGAGACCGTTGACATTTAAAGACATTTCGGAAAGTTTCATTGCGTTAAAATGTCGTTATTCCAATATTTTATGTGTAACAGCTTTTTTGTTAAATGTCTAGATCCATTTTTTTATGTTGCATATATACACTGTTTGGCAAGTTGATCTTTTATACAGTTGTTTCTTGTCATATCCATTTGAGCCTTTGTCACTTATAAAATGTTTGTTTTATTAAAAGCCTTCAGGCAAAAAAAACACTCCCAATAATCCCCTAAAACCTATTAACATAATACTAACACACAAAACTGTGTGCATCTTCAGATGTTAAGTTTTACCCTCCTAATAGGAACAAGTGTCACAAACTGATAGCCACACTGACAAACTTGAGTTTACCTAAAAGAAAGGTTATCCATGCTAAGACGCATGGTGCTTATACTAGGTGCTGTCTGATCTGTCTCATCATTGTAGCTCTCCCAGCTAGGAAGATACTTGCATGCTTTCAGAAAACATTATCTCCTGGCCATTTCTTTTTATCAGATTGTCTCCATGGAGACATGAGGACCAAATACAGAGTTGCTACTAAGCATACATTGATTTGCTGGTAGAAAAGCTTAATAATACTCATTGTTCTTTTTCATTTACTTAGGGTGGCTGTGGTGGTGCAGTGGTTAGCATTACCACCTCACAGCAAGAGGTTCTCTGGTTCTATCCTGGGCTGGGGTGACTTCTGTGCGGAGTCTGCATGTCCTCCCTGTAGTCGCGTGGGTTTCCTGCACATGCTCTGGCTTCCTCCCACATTCCACAGACATGCTGTAAATGGATTGGACACTCTAAATTGGCCCTAGGCATGTGTGTGTGTGTGTGTGTGTGTGTGTGTGTGTGTGTGTGTGTGTGTGTGTGTGTGTGTGTGTGCTTTCTGTGGAAGGTTGGGTGCTGGGCTGGCAACTCGACACTATAAAAAAACTCCACTGCCAATCATGAGCGGACAAGTGATCTGTTGTGGTGACCCCTAACCGGGAAAAGCTGAAAGAAGAAGTTGTTCTTTTTCATTTACTTCCTTTCTCTTAAAATGTATTACTAGATCAAGCTAAGGGCTTTAATCCATTCATTCTACTATTTGTCATGCTCTTTTGACCAGACTTTTCTTCTTTTTTTTTTTTTTTACATTGCAGTGCCTACATTTCTAAAAACATATCATGGATAAAGAAATGGAGAAAGAAAAAAGGAGCACCTATTTATATTAGTGTCCCCATTTCACTTAAAAATAACAAAAAACTTTACTTTCTAGCATGCAAAGAAAATCATGCACTATAAAATGATTACTATTAAGAAAAAAATGTTTTACTTACAGTTAACTTTCTCCCTCTTATTCCAAAGTATTTTTGTGAACATTCATAACATAAATTAGGGCATATGCATTAAAACCCCCTACAAGTTTAACAAAGTCCAATATTTCCAGATTTTCTTGTTCTGTCATGTCTCACGAATACAATTATTGCATTGTTAATCCCACACTGGTTTTATTCCTGTTCATCTCCATCTCCCAAAACCTGTGTCTGCTTCATTTCCAATGTAAACTCATTCTACTCAACTCTTGTGCTTTTTTTCCTTATCTTAAGCATTTTAGTCTCTCTGTGGTCTTTATTACCAGAAGAACAAGAAGCAAACTCTCTTTATGTGTCACAACTCACTTTTTTGTTGGACAAACTTTTGTATTTCTTCCTTGGCATATACTGCATCAAAAATGATTTTGTCCCTCCAAGAAAGAATATTTTGAAGATAACTGGGTACAGCAGTTTGAATCTCATTCCTGCTTCTCGGCATTCCATGAATAGTGAAATAAATGTATTCCTTTTCTGCTGAGTGTACAGTGAGTAATCATTCTCCAGAAAAACTCTGCTGTCTTCATAAAGAGAAAAATATTGGAGTCCAAGTGCAAGTTAAAGTTTCCCAAATTCAAACAGCAGTCCAATCAGAAAGGAAATGAAAGAGCAGGTGTCCTGATTCTGCTTGGAGGTTAGTGTTTCAGTTATGCCGGATATAGGCCTTAAGCCCCAGACTGCTGTCACCATTTTATATGTGATTGTCAGGGTGTGTGGTCTTGTGATCTGCATTGCTGGTCATCAAATAAATATGTGAGTGGTCATTAGCTTTAAAAGCAGAAGCACAGTACTGCTTTGGGTTATAACCAAAAACCAAATCTGGAGCATTTCTCCCTGGGCCTCTGCTGAAAACAGGATTTGTGGAACCTAGTCGGACCTTCCCGGTCAACAAATGTTAAATAAAATAAATAAATAAAATAAATAAATAATAACCAACACCTGTGGCACCCAAAATTTACTTTACACAGTGCAACTACAGAAGAAAGTTATAATTGCTGTCTCCTCAGGATTTCATTCACATTGGTCTCTGCCCAGTGGCTTCTTGTGCATTCTTACATACAGTAACTAAAATTTAGCTGAAACTGCTTATTCAGTGCCAGCCCATTTTTCCTACATTTACAGTACATACTGCCACCAGCTGGGCCAATTATGACAACAAATTCTTAGTTACTGTTTGATCTTCTAATGAGACAACCAGAATATTAAATTATAGTAGCATAAAGCCAAACAGTATTTTTTTCAAAAATGCAAACAATTGCAGCAGTTCTGAGAATTACCCTTGCATAACCTACGTAAAGCAGACTGCACTATTTGGAGTGCTATGCTCGAGTGGGCACAGTTTAAAAAACAAATCTGACCTCTCTGCGTAAAAGTTCCTGTTTGCAACATATTAATGCTTGGTTCTCCGCAATTAATTTTATTGACAAGCCTCGTTGCATTCTGTTGTTGAGCATTACTGTCACACACTGATGACGCTGAGTGGCGAAACTGGTCTGTTTGTTGTGGAGGTTGTGATCCGCCATTAAAGCTTTGCACGCATCCCTGTTTGGTGTTCTCTTTATGTGCTGTAGTATTTGAGTTGTTGGTATTCTCTGGGCACACTTCACTTCTGTTTTTATATTTATATATATGCATATATATATATATATATATATATATATATATATATATATATATATATATATGCATATCTATATATATATGCATATCTATATATATATATATATATATATATGCATATCTATATATATATATATATATATATAAATATGCACCATTTTTCTGTTTTTATATTTATATATATGCATATATATATATATATATATATATATCGGTTTACCATTAGAAATCGAATATACAGAGGTCGAATGGTTTAAATGTCGAAAATAAACATTGCGAATGAAAATAGCACTGTTTCCCAATGTCGAGTTATGAAATATCACCATTAGATGTAAAAGTACATGCTGTAAAAGTATGCAGCACTTCCGAGACATCAACAAAAGTAGTTCAACAGATAACCATGATATCTGATGTAATCTTCACTCTTAGGAATTCCACTACTACAACCATGTTAAATGTCCACGGAAGGGTTTACTCAATTATCAACATTCGCGTACGTGCAATGAAAGCCACTACTGAATATAGCGTACATTTACCTTTTCACCAGAACATCAACATGACATGAAATAAACACCATAAAAGTATTATAGTGTGGCACATCTACTGTAAATAGTAAAAGTACCCGTTGGAATGAACAATGTTGAGCCACTATGTGCAAAAACCCTCTAACACCTAAATCATCCCTTCTACCCAACAATTCCGTAAATTGAGCTTCCTTATTTACTTCTGAGATGATGGTGCCACCCTTCTGCAGCATTCTGGCTCCTGGGATATCCGAGACCACAGGTATCACATTGATTCCAGAAATTTATATTAAATAACGGAGGCAGACATTCCAGTGTATTACTGCGCATAACGTATCTTCTGGGTCTTCCCAATACAAAGAGAACATATACCATCCCTTCCTGAGACGTTGCAGCAGTACTAAAATATTAGGGTTAGGGTTATGGCGTAATGTCATTATTTGTAGGTCGATTCGGCAATTTACATTCAATTACACGGCGGTTGATATTTTTAGGTGTGTGGATTACGTGTCTGACTTTCTCTGGCTCTACTATTCATGTTTTGACTTGGTAATGGTAAGCCATATATATATATATATATATATATATATATATATATATATATATATATAATAAAATGCATGTGTGTGTATCTGTGTTTAAATATTGACTCTAGTTATTTGCTTACATTGACTAATCCAACATTCCATCCACAACCGATTTTTCCCATTTTTGCACATAGGGTCAGGATGTCACTTCAGCAGTATCAATCTAGAAACTTGTTTTGCACCACCAGTGATGTGAAACCCCAACCCCATGTAAAAATGGGGGGGAAAGGGAGTTAATGATGAGATACACGTGTGTGTGTGTGTGTGTGTGTGTGTGTGTGTGTGTGTGTGTGTGTGTGTGGTGTGTGTGTGTGTGTGTGTGTGTGTGTGTGTGTGTGTGTGTGTGTGTGTGGTGTGTGTGTGTGTGTGTATGCATGGATTTGTTGGGGCTGTACTCTATGCATAGGTTGCCACAAATATAGCACTAGAGGCTTCAGTTGTTGGACTGCGTTGGCAGCATAGTAGCTTTTTCTGCTTAATAGAACTCTGTAACTTGTGTGGTATACAGTTCAGCTGTGTCTGAATTACATTAATGCTGCTATTTTGTGTTGTGTTGCTCATTTACATATGTATTGACCACCATCTGTTAACTTGGTGTACAGTAAAATTTCCCTTTTTCAGCCCATGTGCTATTGAAAATTAATTTCATATAGGCAGTTTCCATAATTTTCTGCATGCTAGTTCTGTGTAGTGCATACAGTGTGCTGTAAGTTTAATGAACTGAAGATATTTTTATTGCATGGAGTAGCCTATTGCAAATACAATGGCACCATTTTGGTCTCCTGTTTTTAGCTTGTTCATTTTTTTTTCTGCTACAACTGTCTGATGTGCAAATGCACTAAAACAGTAATATGTATGTGATATGTCTGCAATATCTTCACTTTTAAGTATTTGCAAAGCATGAAAGCATTTTTTTGAAAAGCAAGTGTTTAAGTCATAGGTAATACTATTTTAAAGAATTTCTTACGTTAGTGCTGTACGTGTAGATTTTGAAAGGCAAAGTGACATAAGCATATTTATTAATAAACCAGAAGAGTAGAAATGCACTGGATCACTGTTTCCATGCAAATGCCCTGTGATGCCTCTAAGCCTAGTTTACGTAATATACATTGTATGAAACACTTAATGTTAAGTTATCAATCTCGCCTTCATTCTTGCTGGATGGGTTCGGAGCCGATCCTCGGCTCCGACTCGGCCTATACTAAAGCTCGAGAGCTATTTTTACCGGCTCGAGGCTCCCCTGTATCCCACAATGCTAGGCGCTAACTACCCAGATCCCGTTTGCCACTTCAGCTACGAGGTTGCGTTTTTGCCGGCTCTCAGGTTAGATTTATAAAAGTTCTAAAACAGTTGCTTTAAGATGATTTACTGCCCCCCCCCCAACTTGTGCAAATGTAAAAGCTACAGGACTGACTCATTACATTTATTTTATTCTGATGTGTGATTTGTTCAAGTCTTAACTTAAATACTCTTTTCGTCTCCCAAATAAACTTTTTACATGGACACAAACAATAAATAAATAACACCTATAGTGTTACAATTAAACATTTTTTGTAGTAAATTTTATATTATTAATTGAGTCAAAAAGGTAAAATAAATTTACAGGCCTTGCATTTCCCAAACAAAAGTCACAATCCCTATGGGACCTTTGTATATAACACAAGAGGGGGGTGGCTTAAATTTAATCTTAAAAACTTTAAAACTTTTTGCCTGCCTCTGATATGAAAATGTAAAAATTAAGCTTCACCAATGTTGTACATTACTTAAGGAACATAAATAGTTCAAAAATGTCTAATATTTTAAACAAACACTCGTAGTAAATAATCCAAGTGTGGTTACAAAATATATGGGATCCTTATGTCCACATACATAGTTATTCAACTAGCATCAGAGCTATGTGAAACAGGGTATATATAACCCCTGTTCTAAAATTCTTAACATCTCACTGTAAGTAATCATCTTAAAATTTTAAAGACCTTTAAAGTTTAAAAGACCTGAAAATTATAAGGTTAAAGTTGTAAGTTAGAAAAGAATCTGTTTTAAAAAAAAATTTTAAAATAAAAACAAAAATTTTTTAAATGAATTAAATTAAATTTAATTGGGAAAGCAATTGATTGCTGCTGCTGCTGCTGCTGAATGGTTAATTGATTATTGTGATGGTGTATATATATATTTATTTTTTTTTACTTATTATATATACCTTGAAAAGGCTCTCAGTTCAGAAGAGAAAGAGAGTTTTTTTTTTTACTTATTCTGCAGTGGTTTTTGTGGTGGTTGCTGCTTTATTTATCGTGTTCCAGAGTGTTGTTTCTCTTCTGGTAAGGTTTTTTCTTCCTTTTTGTAGTATTAGTTTTTTCTATTAGACCCACTTTACCCCTCTAGTGTATCCCCACCTAGATAGCTCCCTTTTCGGGTTTGTTTCTCGTTACCAACCCCACTCCTTAGATTACTAGGCCTTCGCCTAATTTTTAGTTTAAACATTAGCTTAATCTTAAGTTTATTTTAGTTAATTTTAGTATAAGATTTTCTATATTTTCAGTGTAAACAGTCTCAGTCTTTGTGTGTGTGTCTAGACTGAGTAAGTTTGAGTGTGGGTGTTTGTTGGTGTGTTTGTGACTTGTCATCCCTGTCAGGATGTCTAAGGATTCCAGGGTTTCAGGCTTCAAGAAGTGTGACTCGTGCTGTCAGAAGATGTCTCTGACAGACAGTCACACTTGTGTTTATTGCCTGGGCCCTCTGCACCTGCAGGACTCTTGTTCTGTCTGCCATGCATTCAGTCCAAGAGTCCTGCAGGAACAAGCTTATTTTACGAGGCTTGTTGAAACCCGAAGGTTCCCCAACCAAGTCTTCATCGGGCAAACCTTCGAAGCCCACAAAACCATCGGCTCCAATAACTGAGCCTTCGACTAGTGGTGCTCTTAGTGCTCCTACATCGGCTCCGGCTGGAGCCGATGTTACCAAGACTCAGTCGGTTCCGATCGTTGTGTCGGAACCGTCTGCGAGCCGTAAGCGCTCCAGGTCTCAATCTTTGGAGTCAGTCCATTCAGCTCCGAGATCTCCTTTGCTTTGGAGCGGAGCCATCGGTCCCATTCCTCTCGGTCTTCCAGGCTTTTGGAACACGACCTCTAGAGGGTGGTTAGCAGACTCCTTAAGTTGCAGGCACTGGCCCAGATGCTTCAGAGCCCTTCTCAACAGACAGCAGCTATCCCCATTCTATCGTCGATTCCTCCTCCGACTCTTCCTATGAGCTCAGAGCCGGAGTTCATGGGAGCCGGGACCGTCGACACATCGGAGCCGATACCACACCTTTCGGCTCCGTCATCTTCCATCGTTCCATCCATGGAAGGATCCGGGTGTCGGGACTCCCTCCTTGGCTCCGAGGGGGCGAGTGGCATCGGACCCTTGTCCGACCCCGTTCTCCCTCTCGGAGCCTCGGCACAGGTGAGTTCAGCCTCGACATCGGCCTCGGAGCCGTCCCTCTCGGTGCCGGGAGGGGTCCTTATCTCTTCGGAGTGGGGGCCTTCTTCTCTGCCTGATAGGAGTGCCTTTGAGGTCATGAGGAGCGTGCTGGCCCCTGTGTCTACTCCTCGGTCAGCTCCCTCAGCTCCTCCCACTGTTGTGCCTGCCACGGTCTCTACCCATCCTCTCGACCCCAGCCGCAGAGATCCAACGCCTCAGGTGCCCCCATTGGGAGCATCCTCCTCTTCCAAGGCCTCCCCTGATCCGTCAGGGGAGCCCCCTCGGAAAAGGAAATGCAAGACGAAGCATGTGGACTCTCCTGAGTCAGTCACATCCGACACTGACTTGGATGAGTCAGAAGGGTCCCCACAGTCCCCCTCCGAGGATGTCTCCTTTTCTGACATCCTTGAAATCCTCAAACAGAGGGGGAACTTGTCTACCCTCAATCCTTCTGAGGATGAGTGGGTTTACCTAGAGGCTTTTGGTTCTCGCCCTTCCACCTCCTGGGTGTCTCCGCCCTTTGACCCCCTCATGGAAGTGGTGGCATGGAAGGCATGGACGGCCCCTGACTCGATGGAACCTACCCCATGGAGGTCTTCAAAATTTATCACAGCCCCTTCTGATAAACAGTTTTTAACCAAGGGTGTCCCTGTTGATGCCATGATGGTGGCGGCGGCCACTAAGAAGGAACTGGCTGATCCTTCAGTACCGATCCATCTGCCTAATAAGGAATCTAGGACTATGGATAGGTATGGCAAGCGGATGTTTTCTTCAGCGACCTTTACCATGCGGTCGCTGAATTACTTATGTCATTTCACCCACCTTCAAAGAGACATGCTCAAAGAAATGGGTGATACTTTACAGGATCTAACAGCTGCGGGGTCTCAAGACAAAATCAACTCCCAGCTGGCAACCCTTAACTCGATTGTTAACTCCTCCATGCAGCTTATTTCTTATGTAGCCGATGGGGCGAGTAGGGCTGCAGGCACAGGTGTGGCCTTAAGGCGTCATGCCTGGATGCGGCTTTGTAACTTTGCTGACCCCTTCAAGGCATCCTTCACGAACTCCCCCTTTGATGGTTCGGCGTTATTCGGACCTCAAGTGAAGGATACTTTGACCAGATGTGAACAGGATGGCAAGACTCTCTCTGCCGTAGGAGTCTGCTTTTCCACCCTGTCTAGACCATACCCTAAGAGTCAGAAGGGTGGAAAAATGTGGTTTCGCAAACCACAGGGAGTCGAGCCTGACGCATGAGGTGAGTTCCCCTCTAGAGGCGGGAGGGGGGACAATAACAGACGCTGCCCTAGGGGCAGAGGGGGACTGCACAATCAGGGTAGCAGAGAAGCTGTCTCTGGCTAGCCCTTCCAGCATCCCTGAGATGCTGCCCGACTGTCCGCCTTCGGAGGCAGTCGGGGGAAGATTATCACTGTACCCAGAAGCCTAGCTTTCCCTCACCCAAGACAGATGGGTATGGTCAGTTATATCCGAGGGTTACGAAATTCCCTTTGCCCACACCCCAACACAGCCAAAAAGGCCCCTTCCAGATGTTCCACCCAGTCTAAGGGAACAAGCAGTATTAGAAATCTCAAAACTGCTAAGAAAAAGAGTCATCCAACCAGTCCCAGCATACCAGCAAGGATCAAGAATCTACTCCAAGTTCTTTTTGGTACCAAAAAAGACAGGGGACTGGAGACCAGTCTTGGATCTCAGCAGACTAAACAAATCTGTCCAAAGAACGAAGTTCTGGATGGTCACGCTACAGTCCATTCTGCCCTTTTTGGGCCAGGACAATTGGATGTGCTCTATAGACCTTCAGGATGCGTACTACCACATCAAGATGCACAGGCGCTCCAGGAGGTTTCTCCGCTTCCGGCTGGGGGCCAGTCACTACCGGTTCAGGGCCCTGCCCTTTGGTCTCACTACAGCCGCCTGAGTGTTCACCAAATGCATGGCAGTGGTTACGGCTCATCTGAGACGTTAAGGATTCCTGGTGTTTCCATATCTGGACGACTGGCTCCTTACCGCCACCACCAGGCGTCACCTTCTTCAGTCCAAAGATTACACCACTCAAGCTTGCAAAGAGCTAGGTATCTCCATAAATTTCGAAAAGTCTGCCTTGTCAGTCTATTACTTTCATAGGCGCCATATTGGACACAGCCGAACTAAACGTAAAACTAACCGCACAGAGAGTTGCAGATATTCGTGCACATGTTCACATCCTTCTTCAGAACAACAGGATACAGGCCAGGTTCGTACTGAAGACTTTAGGTCTCATGGCAGCTGCCATTACGTTACTTCCCCTAGCTCGCTTTCACATGCGGATCCTTCAAGTGGATGCTCTTTTCCCAGTGGTCCTTTCAACAGCTTCCAATGTCTCACAGCATTTTGATCACACAATTATGCAAGAAACACCTGTCTTGGTGGATGGTCTCCCTGCAAGTCATTCAGGGCAGACCCTTTGCCCCCCCTGGTTGCTACGGTGACAACGGACACCTCCCTGATCGGGTGGGGGGGGCATTTTCAAGGCAGGACAGTCCAGGGCACATGGCAACCGTTCGAGTGCCACCTGCACATAAATGTCTTGGAGATGAGAGCAGTACTTTTAGCATTGCAAGCCCTTCAGGACTCTCTTCCCATCGGGACTATTGCAGTTCAGACGGACAATATGTCCGTAGTATGGTACATCAACAAGCCGGGTGGAACCAAGTCCTACCCCTTGTGTCGAGAAGCACTCAGACTTTGGCAGTGGGCGATCTCTACTCAGTGGTTTCTGATAGCAACGCATATCCTCGGGAAGTCCAACGTAATAGCGGACAGGCTGAGCAGAGCCATTCTCATGCTGCACGAGTGGTCTCTCAAACAGTCAATAGTGGAAGAGATCTTCCAACGATGGGGTCAGCCTTGCTGCAATCTTTTCGCAACACCTCAAAACAGCAAGTGTCACGTCTTCTTCACTCTCTTCCCGGCCATCCCCCTAGAGATGCTCTAGTCCATGATTGGCCCCGGGGTCTTCTGTACGCTTTTCCCCCCTTTCCACCAATCACACAGCTGATTCAGAAAGCTACCGCATTGAGATCCACAATGATCCTCATTGCCCCTTACTGGCCTCGACAAATCTGGTTTCCGTTCCTGCATAGTTATCTTTTGGAGCAGCCCTGGCATCTGGACCCAGTGCCAGACCTCTTGACCCATCGGTCGGGCGAGCTGCACCACTCCCTCCTCCCTCTCAACCTCACAGCTTGGTTGCTGCACTTCCAACCTTAGCCAGGCTTCCCTTTATTTCCCATTTGGTGCGTGACATCATTCTAGCTTTCCACAAATCTTCTACCAGGAGGATTTATGCTAGCAAATGGAAATGCTTCTCCTTCTGGGTAGAGAATAGAAACATGGATCCTTTCACGGCACCTATCCAGTCAGTCTTAGATTTCTTGGCTGAACTTTTTCAATCAGGTTCTTCTTCGTCCACTATCAGAGTTCAGTTAGCGGCCATTTCAAATTTTCATGTGGGCCTGTCAGACTCCACTGTTATGTCCCATAAACTTTCTAAAGCCTTCCTTAAGGGTATCTTTTTACTTAAGCCCCCAATCAGAGATCCCCCACCACAGTGGGATTTGAATCTGGTTTTAACCTCTCTCATTCTACGACCCTTTGAACCTGTGGCTTCCTGATCCTTGAAGTTACTCTCATGGAAAACTCTATTTCTAGTGGCCATAACTTTCGCGAGGAGAGTCTCAGAGCTTCACGCCCTGTGCGTTCATCCTCCTTATATGATTTTCCATAAAGATAGAGTATCCCTCAGAACTAACCCATCTTTTTTACCCAAGATATCTTCTGAGGCAAATTTAAACCAGACTTTCGATCTCCCAGTCTTCTTCCCCAATTACTCCAACAGAGCGGAACAAAAGTTGCATTTTTTGGATGTTCATCGTCAACTCCGTTACTACCTGGATAGAACCAAGCAAGTTAGGAAATCTGAGCAGCTCTTCCTATCTTATGCGGAAGGGAAGAAAGGCCTCCCAATTTCCAAAGTAACCCTTTCCAGATGGTTGGCCTCTGTGATTACCTTCATCTATGAGCTAAGGAGTCAAGAACTTCCTTCAAAGCCTAGAGCTCACTCAACTAGAGCCTTAGCTACATCAATAGCTTTTCAGGCTAGGTTACCTATAGACTCCATTTGTGCGGCAGCCACATGGGCCTCTCCTCATACCTTTATTTCTCATTACAAACTGGACATGGCCTCCAGAAGCCGAGCTAACTTTTGTTCCACCGTCCTCAAGAGTCTGTTCCGATGAGCCACCCAGGGCTGTGGTCCCATCCAGCAAGAATGAAGGCGAGATTGACAACTTAACATTGAGAAGTTATGTACCTACCATAATGTTCCATGTTAGTTGTCTTTTTCTCGCCTTCTTTCTTGCGTCCCACCCTCCAACCCCCCTAGCCTGGACAGACCAAAAGGATCTTGTTGGGCCATCTTTCATCCCAACTTGGACTCCCATAGTTGCCCTTTTTCTGGGTACGTTATAGTTATAGGTATTACTCCTTCTCCTTTGTTCTGGGATCAGAACTGCTATGGTGTTATCTATCAAACGAGATCTGGGTAGTTAGCGCCTAGCATTGTGGGATACAGGGGAGCCTCGAGCCAGTAAAAATAGCTCTCGAGCTTTAGTATAGGCCGAGTCGGAGCTGAGGATCGGCTCTGAACCCATCTAGCAAGAAAGAAGGCGAGAAGAAGACAACTAACATGGAACGTTATGGTAGGTACATAACTTCTCATTTAAGTGCGTTGACAATAAATAGCCTGCAGATATCCTGTCTGTATGTACTGTCCTTTGTCCACAAACAAGCACATGTTCCTGCCACCCTAAGAGAAGTGAATGGGCTCAGCCTTTCTTTCTAACACCCACTCAAGTCTGTTTTGGGCCTGTTAATTACTCCCAGGTGATCTGATTTGTAGTCTGGGTTCTATGGAATCGATTTACTTTTGCCGTTAGAATTTTCAGGATCATGCATGCAGCACCCATTTTAGTATGTAAAATGTTCCGGTTTTACTAACACTTTGATTAAAGTTATGATTGCAGGCCATGCTTTTCTGTTTATGGATATAAGTGCCATGTAAGTTAAACTGCTGCTGCTGTTGTCCGTAACAAATCAGTGACCTTGTGTTTCATAATGTACACACAGTTTTTAAACAATTTGTTAAAATGCAAAGTTTTTTTTATAAAATTTAAGTTTATACTGAGTTGGTATGATAACTTTTGTGGCATAGCAGAAGCTATAAGAGTAAAATAGGATAAAAAATAATAGTAGCATCCAAATTATACTGTCCCTATGTTTGTGAATCTACTGCATCAAAAGCATTATCCAAGGTAATTTCCCACATAATGTATACAGAAAGAACTGAAACAGTTGTTCAGGCCTGCAGTAGCATTTTTTTGTGAAGTTATTGGCTTAAGTATTTGTGGTCAGTAAAACTGGAAGCACAATCTTTCTGTTAATAATGTATGCCCCTTATATATTCACCCCTTCCAACCAGAACAGCCAAATACCACCTGCATTTTCCTCACACCTTTCCATTTTTTTCCACAGCAGGATACAGTCACTCAGTTTAAAGCCTTCAGATACCAAATGATGCAGCAATGTGTCCTTTCATACATTTTTTTGGTAGACACATTGTCACAAGAATGCATAGCAGAATACATAGCATTCTAGCTTCCCCTTCCCCCAAAGCCAGGGAAAATTAAATATTGATTGACTGCTATATCTTTCCTCAGCAGAAGGTTCTCAGAATTATGTGAAGTATGGTAGTCAACTCTTAAGTGTTTGTCACAAAAATCTGCCTCAGAGAAGGGTATTCCATTTATTGTGTGTTTATGACTCAAGATTTTGGCTGATTAACCAGTACTAAATGCGCATTGTTTGCTGATGGTATCATTTTTAAACACCAGTTTCCAAAATGTTTGCATTCTATGTTTTTTCAGAAAAATTGATTACTTGTATGTATGTGAAATAATTCATTTTGCTATTAAGAGTTCCTACAGCCAAGACTGGCAGCAGTTCAAGCTATATTTTGAACACCTTTTAAACTCATAAACAGAGCTTCATAAAGTTCATCACTGAAGTTATATATGAAGGCAAAACACGGCTACCTCTTTACCAGGCTGTCTACCATGAGGATTGAAAAAAAACAAATCCTGGTTCTTTCGATCTTGGTATCTTTATTTATAGTAAAGTACCAAACAGAACATTGGAGGGAAAGAAGCCCTTAATTCTGCTCTTAGCAAAAAGAGCTAGTTCCAGGAAATCCCTTCATGTTTAGTTAAGTAATTAAAATGGTACTTTAGTGCTGAGAATCAATGATAATTTCATTATGCAAAAATGTTAAGCAGTGTCTGTTAAGCTTTTAAATTATAGTAGAGTGACTCTCATTATTTTGACTGCCTCAAGAGCTTTTGCTTCTAGCAAAAAATAAACAAATTGGGCAGAGTGTGACAAGCTGTAAAGCATTGCTTGCAAAATATTTTACTGTAAATGTGATACAGTAAATGGAGATTTATGTTTCATAGTCTTTTATTTATTATAGGTTTATCAACCATGTATTCTACTGGATGACCATGTCAAAAAACATACACATGAAAGATCGCCTCCCTTCCCACCGAATGCAGCACTTGATAAATGAAGCATTTGGAAATTTTATGAAGTTCAAAGAGGCTTTTAATGCTGAGGCTTCCAAACTGTTTGGCTCAGGTAATTACATTCTTGGTATTGACAAGTACTGTATGTATTTGTTTGATTTACAGCATAAGCTGCACTTCCAAATGATTTTCAAATAAAATATATGTGTGGAGAGTGAGACTTAATTATCAGGGTAGTAGGTTTTATAGAACAATTAACACCAAATGTTATTTACTACGATATAAATTTAGTTTCCAGCGATAGCATGCATAGGAGGCAGCTTAATGCAACATCTTTAACACAGCTTTGCACTATATCAAGTTGTCAGCCTGACCGTATGAACTAATCTTGTAATCAGTCTGGCTCTAAATAAAACAGCTTAATTGCTGTTAGATTAAGTCTGCTAAATTATGTACCATGTGAAACTCATGAAGCACTGCAAGCAGAGTAAATCAGTTGTGCTGTAAGATTAGTTCAACAGCTAACACCATTAGAGACAGCAGCTTTTTTAAGGTTTCCATTTATTGTATCTCCAGAAGTGTCATGTTGTTGTGTTACAAAATGAAAGCTATAAATGCTGCCAGAATAAACATTGCTAAAACCATGGCCATTCATTGAATAGTTTGTAAATAATGCAGATTATGATCTGCGACTTGAAACAAAAGTAATAAATTTCATTGATGCCATTGTGTTCATTATAAAAGAAATTTCCTGATTATAGTACAAGGAGACAACAAGCAAAGTACTAAATTTTCTAATATAGAAGGCTGACTATGCCATTGAAATGAAGGATGCATTTAGTATCTTGACTGCATTTGGTTGATTAGTGCTTGAATATCTGTTTATAGTATAATGTTGTTGTTGTTTGTCTTTCGGCTTTTCCAGGTTAGGGGTCGGCACAGCTGAATAATAACGACTTGAAATGGCAGTTTCCCACTGACATATTAATACTGCTTGGGCAGTGCTAAAGTTGTTTTGCTTTTCTTTGTCTAGCAGTTTTAAAATATTAACAGCTGTATGCTTGAGTGACAGTACTATGCCAGTGTGCATATATGTTAGTGCGCTGTAAATAAAAATAGTCAATTGGCTATAACTTATAGACTAAATGTCACATGTAACAATTCTTGAGAGTAAGACAATTGTTAAGCTGTTGTAGTCAGAGAATTCAAATATAAGATTGGGGTTAAATGTTTAAGATTGTGAAATCTTGTTTTTTTGTAGGATGCCATATTACATAAAAATGGAGCAGTAACAATGTACTTAACGATCTGGTAACATTGTAATGCAAACAATTTTGGCTCAGAAATAAGCTTAAAGTTTTGGAGGATCATTACTAGGGAAAACCATTTGCTGCATGTGTTTTTTGCTGTTCTCCCACAAAGGAAAGGGGGAGATGAGATTTTGCCTTCAACAACCTCTGTCAGAGGCAGGTAAAGGCACAAAGTATGGGTAACAGATGTGGGAAGACCTAGTAGATCATATGCTTTTTATGCAACTACATGTCTCCCAGTCTCTGCAAGCTGTATGACAACTTCATCCTCAAAGCTTTTATTCAAAACACTGAAATATCTCTAAAGTTTATTTACTGAAAGTTCTAGCCAAGCCCCCAAATACTTCTTTCATGGGACTTGACAATAGACATTGTTGCTTAATTAATAGTGTTGAACATACTTTTGCAGACACATTCCTCAATCTGTGTAACCTAAGTTTAGCTGCTGGTTTTGTCTCTGAATGGCACACTGCAGTGGTGATGCCCCTCTGTAAGAGTGACCTTACAACTGATCTGGATAATTACAGACCTATCAGCCTTACAAGCCTCATGCACAAAGCCATGAGATGTATTATAACTGATCTTATAAACTGCAATATCAAGAATCTTGTTAGACTTGTCCCCCTACCTTTTGGCTTTCTAAGGGGTCAATCCTGTCTGTATAATCTGGTAAACCATTTCAAAGAGTTACAGAGGCTGTAGATGGTGGCCATGCAGTACATATGGTGTGTTTTGACCCATCCAAGGCCTTTGCCACAACTTCCCATACTGGCATTATACAAAAGCTAACTGCTTTAAAAATTGACCCATATATGGCAAACTGGCTGAAAGACAGGACCCATGGAGTGTGAGTTGCAGGTGTCTCATCAGAAAGTATGAAAGTTACAAGTTGTGTCTCTCAAGACTCTGTCCTGGGACCACTCCTTTTTGGTGTTTACTTCTGTGATCTCCAAGCAGAGAGCCAATATCTCTCGATATCAGTTTAAAAATGACTGCAAACTGTGGGTTTTGTTAAGTCACCCTGTGACACCCAAACCTTGTTATAGTAAATTTGTGGCATGCTAAAAATGGGTTCACACTACATGTTACATATAGTATCACTTTTGGTAGACAAACCTTCCTCTAATCATACTGCATAGACAACATACCACTACAAAATGAAAATGTAGAGACTTAAGGCACTTGGTTGCCTCACTTATTGTGCTTTTTGAGATCCAGTTATTCTGGACCTCCCATTTCAACACAAATTTACATAGTCACCAGCAGATCAGTAGAGCACAGTAGATGACAGTCTTATAACCAGCACCCCACAGACTCCTGAAGTTAACTTCCCCTGCTTGTTAATCAGTGCAACACATTATTTTCCTTTAAACATTAAGCTAGATGACAAGATATAAAACTAGATATAAAATTAGATATAAAACTAGATGGGTATCCAGAAAGTTACTGCAGGATTGATTGGGTGGCACTCCTGGAGAAAGGTGGTGCAGCCTAACGGAGGGTACTGTCAAGGCATGACTGGTTATAAGACTCGGAGACTTTGGAACGACTGTGCATCGATAATCTATGACCCTAGAGACTAAAGCACGTTCCATAATCTGCAGTCAGTCTACTCGAGTGTAGGCTATGTGATCTCCTGCATAGAACACAAACTAAGACATACATGTGTGATGAAGGAAATTCTAGGTAAAGGAAAATGCAAAACCGATGAAGACTGGAAGGAAAATAGACTACTGGTGTAGGTAGGAAACATCTAAAATATGTAGCAAGAAAAAAAACAGAATAAAATGAAACATTTTAATCATAAAGACACACACATTGCATCTTAATTTTTTTATACTCTGGTTCCACTTTGAGACTACCTCATGCTTCTAGTATGCACATCTGTTCTATGTGCTACACAGCTTTTCTGAATTTGTTTGTAAAGATAACTAAAACTTTATCATTTTACTTTGAAATACCGGAGTACAAATTCAAATGACAAGAGATGCATTTTTTGTCTTGCTATGAAATAGGTCTGCATTTATAACAGATCTCTTAAACTCTTAGCACAAGAAATTTGGACAAAGCCTAAAATAATGTGGCACAAAGCCCAAAAATAGGGACAGATTTTAAATATTGCTCTTATAAGCTTATGAAGTTGCTAGAGTAACAGGATTTGTGTTCACATGCATTTCTTGAAAGATATGAAGTTTGAAACTTAAATATGTGTCATTATTTAGTGATTAGATCCTTAGTAATTTGTCAGAAAAACATAAATTTTACAAGAAACACACCAAAAAATATGAAATATGCCGCAAAAATCTGGATATTCTGCAAAAACCTGAACAGCTGAGGGGTATGATTTACAAGTACAAAATATAGATTATTTTTCTGCATGACGACTGAAACCTAGGACTTTAGAAAATGCTGAAATGTGAAATGTTGAAGGGAGGATCTGCTTTGCAGGCTGAGAATCTGCTTTGCAGGCTTTTTGATTTTTCCGAGACTGCTCATAGACACAAGTCTGTAATTTCAGAAAAAAAATATTTGACAAATAAGTGCATTTATTTTCACTTGATCTTTTCTGTCAGTCTTTACTTATTCCCATGGGTTTCAAAGAGTTACAACTCTGGAAAGAGAGTTTGTGTAGTCAGTGTACTTATTTGTGACACTGTTAACTGGGTGAAGGGGTTAGTCCAGAGACCCTTTTCCATCACAGTCCAAGAAGGGAGGCAGTTTCAGATTAAAAGAATAATATACTTGGGTGGTATAAAATATGTCACTATAAAAAAAGTGTAGATGAGAATGTTTATAGTAAATATATATATACAAGTGTGCGCATAATGTACAGATTAACAAGAAAATATGCAGGAAAGTTGAGAGTTAGGTGGCTTTTCTCATAATCTTGCGTAATTAGATCTTCCTCAACTCTCGTTTTTCCTGTCTCTGGAAACGGAGCTTTGCTTGGTCTTAAGTGTCTTTCAGTCATTGTATTATCTGATTTCCTTGAGCCTCCAATTATTTTGTAGCTTTAGAGTTCCCAACCCATAAAGTGGTTTGTTTTTCATATTTTGTTTTACAGAAAAAAAAGTGAAAGCAAAGTTTTTCTTTTTGTTTTAGGTGATGCTGTTTTCAGCTTGGGTCCTTTTAAAATCTCAGGTGATTCCAGGCCATTGTTGAGTAGACATTGTCACTTAATGAGGCCTTCTGCAGTAGTTAACTGGTGGGGTTTCTTTTTTGTTTATATATCCAGATGGACACATTTCAGATGTTTCTGTCAAATTCTGCACTCAGGGAATCTTGGATCTTCACGACACACATTGTAACAAGTCAAGCTAGGAAGTAGTTGTACGTGGCCATCACATTACCAAATAGCTGTTGCATACTTTGGGTCATGATCCCAGTAGTCTTCCTACAAAGGTTTCCTTATTTCATGTCTAGAATTCCAAAGCCTTCCAAGTATTCTTAGGTTGTGCTATCAGTAACTAAAAGTCATGTGTGTACAGTTGTTAACTGTCTGTGAAAGGAGTGCAAGTTGAAGCAATGCTTCAGGTGTCAGCAATTCAGTCTGACCTCACAAGGTAGAGGCCAACATCAGCTCTTTTGAAGATGGCAGTTATGGAGGATGCACAGTGCAGAGAATAGCAGAAGGCCATAATGTGATCCCAAGGGAAAAGCTAAGGTCATTAGATAATTAGTGCTAAGGTCACATTTTAAACGTCGCTAGTTAAACTTAAATTATGTTCAGGCCTTCATTCTTCATCATCTTCATTAGAGATAAATATATGGCAAATAACTGAAGGCTTTTATAGTGGGTATTCCACACTAACTCACCTACATTTGAAAAAAGGAAAAAATGCAAGCTCTTTTTGAGTTCTGCTGATGAAACATTTAATAGCTCACCTCTGTATTACAGTCTTACAATCCTGTCACAAAGATGTGCAAAAAAGTTTCATTTCTTTCATCCTGATTTAAAAAGAAAATGGCCAATACCATTCCAGGTAGTTGCATTAGTGTTACAAATGACAGTCCACATGTAGGAACCATCATGCTTCAACCAGGATGAGGAATGCTTGTTACCTGAAAATCCAAGGAGACCATTCCCACCAACACATTTCAAGGCCCGATGTCAGTCTGCTTTACCTGTACTTTTGGCAATAAACATGCTGACACCTTTGCAGATGCAGGTCTTTGACTATAATCTGTTTCAAAGCAGAGACCATGGCCTTTTCTAAGGTTATGAAACAAAATGCTCAGGGTATTTATGCATGTGCTATGAAAACAGCATTCACAACACTTTTGCTAATGTGGGCAATATTACAGAAAGACAAAAGAAAAGATCACATCCTATATTTTCCTGAAAAGAAGAGTAGTTCTTTATGAGCAGATTTATTTGTGTGTAGGCTTGCATTAAGACCACAAAGTACTGTCATCACAGTCCTGTAATTCTTCCAGAAATTTCTGTTTTGCAGCAAGTGTCACATTTGTACATGATTTTTTTTGAATGACTCTCTAGGGCAGTGATGGCAAACCTATGACACGTATATCAAAGGTAACACATGCCATGACATTTTGGGTGACACGTCAGCAGTCAACAACACCCAAGTTACCAAAGACACTGTTCTTGCATTCATTGCTTATGTGAAGTGCACTGAATTATTTTGTGCCAGGAGCTTTTGACACATCAAGCCCAAAAGGTTTGCCATCACTTCTCTAGGGCATCCTTATCTCACAAAAAAGGGTTATTGCCAAATGATAAGACAAAGTATTGTGGTATTGCTACACATCTTCAGTGAAGTGCACAACACTCAGTATCTTGACCTCCTTGCTCTTAGGAGAGCAGACAGATTGAACAGAAGGCCAGTATATAGGCCTGATCTGTACAGTAACCTAAAAGCAAACCCTTGTTCTATGGCACTTAACCCAGAGCAGTTTCAGTAAAGCACATTTCCATTAGTTACTTTACTGCCAGACAGGGAGTCTAGAATAACAAGTTTAAGTAAGACCTTTTACATCTTCAAACATTTTGTAAGGACAACCAATTATCTATCACATATAGTACTTGGTCAAAACTCTTGTTTTAAACCAGATGCAGGAACATTATGTATTCTGTTCTTGAAATATATGCTAAAGACAAAGTAGAAGAATTTAGTTATGCAGCAAACAAGATTGGAACATGGGTTTTAAAATGTGCATGTGACTCGGTGGTTGCATTAGGGCAGTTGGAACAGCAGTTGCCATAAGGAAGGCCTAGCTTAAGAAATAAATTCAAAACAGAAGGTATCAAGGCTAACTTAGTAGATGCCCCGTTCAGTACAGATTCCATTTTTGTGATACACAGAGTAGAAAAGAAAAACAAGGTGAAAACTGCAGTGAAGCAAATGTTTCATGACCCAGTACCTCACTGAACCAGGGACTCCCCTTCTACTAAGAAGTTTCTTTATAGGAAGTAACAGAAACTATACCATGGCAGTACTAGAAACAGATTTCACCTTCTTTTCAAAGAAATGGTAAATAGCAGGAAGGCAAGTGATCCTATGAATGCATGCTGAGATCACCTTCATCTGGTAGGAGGAAAGTTCCAGCACTACTTAACACATTGTCCAGTTTCCATTATACAGTTTTAATAGTGGGAGTTTGAATTCGAACTGAAAGTGAAAAATTTTAAGTGAAATTTAAACTCTAGTGGGGGGTAGGCACAAACCCTCACCCCATAATTAATTATCTCTGTGACTGATGCATCTCTGGGAAAAGCAACTTCCTGATTTGATGAATCCCATTTCAGATGCATTGCACACAACTCTGTTCTCTCACATGACATTTGCAAGCCTGCAATGTGTATATTTCCCATTTGCAGGATCTTACCAGAGTCAGGTTCTTCATATAATAATTCTCAAGAGTCTTTTCAGTACAATTTGTATAACCTTTATTTCTGCCTGTATTTCAGAGGCTAGTCAGCTAAACAAGGCCTTAGCCTTACAGGTTTTAAACAAAAAGGCAATACAGTAAGTTACACACAGATGATAAGAGAAGGACTTTTAATCGATCTTCTTTGCAGTTCCATGGAGTATGAGGAGTAAAGACCAGTTTTAAATCTTTCAGATCTGGCATAACAAAGCCTAACCCCTTCCATGCACCCTATGTCCTACATCAGAAAATGTGCGGTACATAAGTGACATATGAGTGCAAAACCCTCAGAATTTCTTTGCTGCTAGTCTGAACTCACCTTTTCATTTTTGGTCTGTTTGTCATACAACTAGGTGCTGACCACTGAACCTTTGGACAGATAAGTGCCTCTTTGGGAACTTTTCCTTTATTTCTGTTCTATTATAGGTATATGTCATGCAGAAAAGTGAAATGTGATTGTGGGAGACAGATTCCCCATGAGGATTGTGATGACCCACCACTGGACCAGTAATCAAGGAGCCTCAATCCTCACCACTGGCACCTGTGGGGGATGTTCACTGGGAGGATAACAGATAAACGCACAGTATTTCCAGATGCAACTCTCTGCATCAAGTGCAATTTCCCTTAAGAGCACACAGATACCACAGTCAGTCTGGGGCTGGTTTCTCCCTCTTTTTCCAGATACCCAGTAAGACTCCTCACTGGCACAACTATACAGTTGAGATCTGAACAGAGTGACCAAGCCAAGACCTCCAGCAGCACCCTCTTTATCCAACCAGTGCTTCCTGTCCCTGCCCAACTAGCTGACACATGTTCCCTGTTAAGTAAGTGAATGCTTAATATAGCGAACACTGTTTAATCGACAGCTAAATGTTAAAATGGCAAAATCCTGAAGACATGGAACAGTGATTTTTTTTTTCCTCCGGGGAAATAAAATCACTGGGCCGTTTTCAGGACTTTGCTGTTTCCTCTACTGTGGTGCGATCTCACAGTTGGTATATTTAAGAAGGGGGTGTGGGGGGTACAGCCCCCCCCCACATTGGAGTATGTGGGGGGTGAAGTCCCCCACTTTATTTTGTGTTTTTTTTTTTTTTGGACCTGTTCTGTTTGTTTGGAATTTTGTGTGTTTTTTTTTTTTTTTTTTTAGTCTATTATACAGCGTTCACTATTTTAAGCATTCGCTGTTATAATATAGACCCGACACACACATACTGTTTAAGGATTGATTTACACACACGTACACACACACACATGCATATACACACACACACACACACACACACCTGGGGAAGGCTGGTACAGGTTTAATAGCTATGCTCCCTTCTGCCCAGACTATAAGGCAGTGACCACTGCCACCAGTCACTCCTTATCAGCTACTTTAGAGCCCTTAGCAAAGAGTGTCTAATCTTACTGTGTAATATTAATACTAATACAAATAGTAGTTTGACCAATAGCAAGGCTCTTAGGAATGGCCCACACAGTGTCGCCAAATAAATATGCAAGTACTCTCAAAACTTAAATATCTCTACACAGATCAGCATAGCTCTCAACCTTCCATCTCCAAAATGAGGAACACTAGCCCTCATAATGTGGAACAAATGGGCAAAATGTGGAACACAACTAATGGCTTACTAACAACTTCAACTAGGAAGGTCATAGGATGGTTAAAATATGCTGGTTTTACTTATAAAGAAGATATTTTAATGAATTATTATGATTAATTTCTATTTACCATAGATTTCACTTAAAAATATTCCTAACACTGAATGTGTGACAGAGTCTTTCCATGTGGAACTTCGAGGAACATGAACTTTTTAGGACCCCAAATGAGGTACATTCCTCGTAATGAGGTGCACTTCAGAGGTATGCAGATCAGCCACCGTGAAAGTTTAAATATATTTAATGGCCAATAATAAAAGAACAAGACAATACTAAATGTATGTATTCACACTGACGACAGAGTTCAAAACCACAGGAAATATTTAAAATAACATTGCAGTAGAGGCTCACACAAATAAAGAAAACAAAATCTAAACTAAGCTTCACTGTATTCCTGACTGTATCTAAGAAAGTTACTATATCATAATAACTTACTTAGAGCAAGGCAGATGTGATGAATTTTTTTTTTTTTTTTTTTTGTTGTCAGGTCCAAGACAGAATGCCGAATGCTCTGTCTCACTCAGAGACTTATCAAAGTAATATCTAAAATATTACTGCTGGGATAGCTTGCAGAATGGCATCACATCTGGTCATCTGACTTCTAGTTCCCAGGCAAAACCCCCATTGCTGGCAGCTGGCAGTATTTAGCATCTACCTATACAAATACCCCACAAGGACTTTTGCTCAGATCTTTGACAGGTGTTGGAAGTCATAAAACAATTGCATTCCTTCATGCTTCCAAAGTAGCAATTAGTTCACCCCAAAGACAACACAGAAAGCTTCCTAGTACAGACTTTGTGTCTCCTGCGGCATTGAAACTGGAGAGATAGCCTCTTTATGGCCTAGCCTATAAAGTTATTTAATTTCAAATATTTGTTCTAAAGTTTTGCTGGACTGAGGTTAACCCTCCAGTTTTCTCTGTTAACATAAACATTTAAGCAGTTACAATAATGCATGTACATTTCTGTTCTCTTCCAGTACAGCACATTGTGGATACATTTTAAGCACAAGCACTTTACAAATACCTTTTCAACACAAACTTCTGTACAAAGTTTGATATACACATGACATACAGTTCTAATACATTTGTAATACAAGCATCTTGTGTAGATTACTTTGATATGCACAAATGACATATAATTATTTACAAAATTCCAACTAGCTGTGCTGGCAGTACCTCCTTTTGTCACAAGGATAGACAAAATAAGTGCTTTTCTTTTGCTAAGGTACAAAACACAGTCATAAAGAATGTTCTGTTTGCCAGCCCTTTGTCCCCAAGACCCTGTGCAGCTGTCTCTTCTCTTTCTGTCTACGCTGAAAATCAGCACCTCAACTTCTTGTTCAAGGGATCATGTCCTCAAAATCTTACCATCCAGATCTCCAGCCTTCCTTAAAGAAGTGTAAGAAATTGAAACCAGAGACTTCTGCAGCCCAGCCCCTGCCAGACATCTGTGTTATATCTAATAAGGAGAACACGGACTGTCCAGTTCTGATGCCTGCTACTGCTGGCAAGGCTGATACAGGGTAGGCTGCTCGCATGTCCTCTGGGACTGAGCCAATGTCTATCAAGGATGGGGAGGGGGAACCAAGGCTGATGATTTCAGAAGGGCCTGGGGGGGGGGGGATTCCACAAATTTTTGGTTGGGAGGACAGGTTCCAAGTTCTTTAGAAGAGGCATGTAAGGCTGAGATCCTCCAAGGTTTGTCCTGACATACATCTCTGTTAAGCAGAAAACTGTTTATATTTCTGCAATTGTTAAAGACCCCCAGAAAGAGTGGCAACACTTTACTCAAGGGCTTTTTAAAGCCCTGATGGCTTTGAAGCCTCCATGTGGTTTCAGTCCTTTCCCCCTATAGAAATTCTTCCTCCTTGCACCCATCTAAAAAGGACTGAGGATACTACTTTGGATGAGGATGATAAATTCTGGCAAGGAGTATTCAGCTTATTCCTCCAAAATTCATTCTCCTCTTGCAGTTTGTTCTGATGAGGAAGATTCCATTTCCCCTGACTTTTCAATGAAGGAACATTGCTTTGAGGATACTATCCTTAAAGTGATGCAACATTTTAAGTGAGACAGCTCTCAGATGTCTGATGTTCAGAAGAGGTATTATGATTTCCTTCAGATGGATACCTATAGACTTTCTGTATTTCACCTTGGTCTTGAAGCCCTGGTAGATACCTTCAGGTCTGCTTCTCAGGCCCCTGAGTCTCAACCTCCTGCTGAAAAAAAAATCTCAACCTCCTGCTGAAAAAAAAAAGTTTTATAAGATTCCTGAGGCCCAGAGATTTCTTTATAAGAATCTTTCATCAGATCCTGCTGTAATTTCTCTTCTAGCTGCCAAGTCAACAAAGTCTTACTTCTCCTGAAGTCTTGCCTATAGATGAAGATAGCAGAGCCATGAATAGGTATGGGAAGAAGGTACATAGCTCTAAAAGCTAAAGTAGCAGACGTGTCAACTGAGACACACATGACTAGTATGCGCTTTCCCTTCTTTCCAAACTAGGGACTGTCTTAGCTAATATGCCTGATTCGGACAAGTCCTCGATTCATTCTTTGCTCAATTCTGCTACCTAGATAGTTACATTCAATCAAGTGTAGTTAGGATGTTTCTCATGCTTCTTTGGGGGTGGCTACATCAGGGTCTGTCATTTGGAGGTATTTCTGGCTTAGGCCTCAACCCCTTCCAGAGAATGTCCTATCTAAATTGTTAGGCTCACCTCTGAATACTGAGAATTTGTTTGGTTCTGCAGCGTCAGACCTCTTTAAGATATTACAGTACAAGAGTAAGGTTATGCAGAACCTTAAATAGATTTTCCTTTCTTCTGTTCCTAAGTACCAAAAGAACTATCCTTCCAAAGTAGCTTCTTTCCTTAGTAGACATCAAAGGCATCCCCAAAAGGTTAAACGTTCCTCTAAATGGATTTGTCCTGAGAAATCAAGTCTGACTCAAGGGGGCGAAAGTCTTTCTTTCTTGATAAACCTGCTTCCATGTGACTGTTTTCCTCTTCCTCTAAGCCAAACCTCCCTCTCTTTTCCCATTTAGTGGAGAATTATAACAGACAAGTTGGTTCTGTCTGTAATTCACAAGGACTACACAATGGTGTGGAAGTCCTTTCCTCCCTTTTCAAGTATTCTTCAACCTCGACCTTTCCACTTGCCTCATTTTCCCCCACTGATTTAAAGTCTTCTGCCCAAGGACACTGTTCAGCCAGTCCTTCCTTGCAACAGGGGCAAGTGTTTCTGTTCCAGGATGTTTCTAATTCCCAGTAACCAGGGTCTTGAAACTCTCTCAGATCTTTTTTTTTTCTCAATACTTTTCTGAAAGTTTCCTTTTTCTGAATATTAACTCTTTAGACCCTTTTTCCAGTGCTTACACCTCAGGTCTTTCTGGCTTCTCTAGATTTGAAAGATGCTTATCTTTTTATTCCTGTTCACCCTCTTTTCTGGAAATTTTTATGGCTCTGTGTAGCTTCCTTGCGTTATCAGTTCTGTGCTTTGCAATTTGGTCTGTCTACAAACTTGAGAGTATTTACCAAATGTCTAGCCCCTATCATAAACTTTTGCAGACTTCAAGGCATTCAGATTTATCCATATCTGGGCAACCTTCTCATTCAAATTCCTTCCCAACTGGCTGTCCTGCAGGACTTGGAGTTCACAATGTCTTTGCTCTGCAATATAGGCTTCACTGTAAATCTGAAAAAGTCTCATTTGATGCCTTCTCAGGATCAGGTTTTTTTAGGGTGCAGAATTCAGATTTTTGCTATGACAGTCTCCTTTCATGCAAGGTTCTCCTTTTTACAACCTTCTTTCAAGCCATTCTTCCCTTACAAAAGACCTCAGCAAGAGCATTTAAGAGTTCTGGGGTTCATGACAATACCAACAAACATAAAAGGAGCTGTAGGATGTTTCTGCTTATGTTTAAACAAGGCATTAGATTCCCTCTTACAACATAAATCACTTAAATGTTCATAGATATGAATTTTGTTTTGTTGTGAAGTATTACTGATATAAAAAGCCGAACAGGTACATGTAGCTAAATATATTAGCCACACAGTGTCACAAGTCTCTAAACTGTTTATTTTATTTATTTTACATTTCTTTACCAGGAAAGTCCGACTGGATGCAGGTCTTTTTTCAGTGGAGGCCCGGGGAGAAAATCTCCAACAGTAACAAGTACATGCACTAGAGAAACAAATACAACCAAGTGAGAAGCAAATACATACAAGATAGTGGTTTCAGACACTAAGTAACACAACAGTAATTTACATAAATGGTTGTTTACATTTAGTAGCTATATCCAAATGATTACGTACAGTTAAAGTGAAACTACCATTAGTGGTTGATCATGCTAGTAGAGTAAGAGTAATGATAATAGAGTGAAAAGAAGGAATAGGTTATCCAGGGGAGTTGTAGGTGCAGAGCCAGGCATTAGTAAGGTGCATTTTTAGAAGTTTTTTAAATTGAAGTGTTGAGGAGTTAGTTACTAGAGAGTTAGGTAGATTTTTCCAGTGTTTGGAGATGTAGTTGGAAAAAAGTGATTCACCTGTTATCTTTGGTGGTGTGTAGTAGTAGTTTGTTGCTGGAGCGAAAGGGTCTTGAGGAGGAATATGGCTGAATGATATCTTTGAGTGCAGAGTTTTTTTCTGATTGATAGAGTATTTTGTGAACGAAGGTAAGTTGATTAAAGAGAAAACACTGAGGGAGTTCAAGCCACTTGAGCTGCTTAAGTGATGAGCAGTGGTGTGACTTGTATGAGGCGTTAGTAGCAAACTTGGAGATATTATTGTAACAGGCTTTGAGTTTGGCTAGATCTGTCTTGTGGAGGTTGGTTAAGATTGGAGAGGCATACAGGAGAGTTGAAAGAAGGTGGGTTCTAGCAACAGTGGCTTTTGTGGTATTTGTCAGAAATCTGTTGTGTCTATATAGGAGTCCAAAAAGAAATCCAGCACAAGGGAAAGATGAAAATTCTTAGAAGTTTATTGTGGCAACCCCCATAAATATAATATCTACAGCAAACCAGTTTCGGCTGAAAATTCAAGCCTTCTTCAGTGCAACAAAATGTATTCATTAGAGCAAACCCTAATTACTGCTTATTTACACGCAGATTAGCCAGAAAGGCTTAATAGCTTAATTGGAGTGATTCATCAGTTAGTCAGTTAATCCAAACCAAAAGTTAGCATAACTCATTCAGGCCTGGCTTAAATAGAGCACCTAGCCTGATTATCCAAGAAGATTCTTTATTATTTAATATATTGTGCCATCCAGCTTTGGATGTCCTATTCATTTGTATTTGGTCTATGATAGTAAAGGTGAATTTAGCAGTTTTATGTGTTAGAGTGTGTTTGTAAAGGGCGTTAGAGATCCTTTTGTTTCTAATTTCACTTAAATGCTCACTAATTCGGTGTCTGAAAGGTCTGGGCATTTGTCCAACATAAAATGAGGAACAGAAGCAGGTGGCCAAATAGATAATCCAATCACTGCTGCAATTACCAAAACATCTTATTTGGTAAATCTTGGATGTGTTACAGCTAGTAAATTCCTTGGTTTGAAGTATGTGTGAACAAGCACTACAATGACCGCACGGAACACATCCTAATAATGTATCACCAAATAGAGTTTTCTGTAAGGTGATAGGTGGATTGCAACATTTATAATGAGTTAAGTGTGAATTAATAGATGTTAAGTTGTCAATCTCGCCTTCATTCTTGCTGGATGGTTCGGAGCTGATCCTCGGCTCCGACTCGGCACTTGCTAAGCTCGAGAGCTAATTTTACCAGCTCGAGGCAACCCTGTATCCCATGATGCAAGGCAGAGACTACCTAGATCTCGTTTGCCGCTTCGCTTACGAGGTGCCTCTTTTACCAGCTCTAGGTAAGTTTTCTTAATAATAAGACTTTTAGTCTCACTCCTTTTAATTTTCATAACCTTAGTAGTTTTGTGAACCTTAATGTTTATTTTAACCCTATTCCCGTTAGTGTTCCCTGTTTTTCGGGTTATTTATCCCCTTCCCTAGGTTAGGTCTTAGGCCTTCCCCTTTCCTAAATTTTCCTATCAGGGATTTTTGTGTGTGTTTTCAGTGTGTTGTATCCCTGTTTAGTTTAGATTATTGGATTGGGTGTTATTTGTGTGTGTATGTGTCTGTGTTTTTCTTGTCACTGGTGTTTCCTCGACACAGCTATGTCGAAGGACACAAAGGTGTCAGGCTTCAAGAAGTGTGACTCGTGCTGTCAGAAGATGTCTCTGACAGGTGGTCACACTTCTTGTGTTTACTGCCTGGGACCTCTGCACCTGCAGGACTCTTGTGCTATCTGTCATGCTTTCAGCCAAAGAGTCCTGCAGGAGCGCAGAAATAAATTAATATTGAGGGGCTTATTAAAGCCTGAGAGCTCCCCGACTAAGTCGGCTCCGGGGAAGCCCTCGAAACCTGTCAAGCCTTCGGCTGCAAGTCCCAAGCCGTCGGCTACTGGTTCTGCTTCTTCAGTGTCGAGATCGGCTCCAGCTGGAGCCGATCCTTCCATTTTAGAAGTCACAGTATCGGCTCCATCCGGCGCCGATACTGCCAGATCTGGACACTCAGTGTCGGCTCCGGCTGGAGCCGACGTATCCTCGGCTCCTTCGGCTCCACCTATCTCTAAAAAGAGATCTCGATCCCCCTCATTGGAATTGATACGTTCGGCTCCGAGATCACCCCTGCTCTCGGAGCAGAGCCATCGGAGCCGCTCTTCTCGGTCGTCCAGGCTGTCTGATCACGACCTCGAGAGAGTGGTGAGTAGACTACTAAAGTCTCAGGCATTGGCCCAAATGCTCCATAGCCCGTCTCAACAGACGGTAGCTATTTCACATCCACCTAACATTCCTCCTTCGACTCTCTTACAGAGCTCAGAGCCGGAGCTCCTCGGAGCCGTGACTGTTGTAGCTTCGGAGCCGATACCACCCCTTTCGGCTCCGTTGTCCTCCGCTCCAATTTCCTGCTTGAGGCCTTCATTGGAGGGATCCAGGCGTCTGGTCTCTCTCGGCTCCGAGGGGGCAAGTGGCATCGGACCCTTGTCTGACCCCGTTCTCCCTCTCGGGGCTTTGGCGTTGGTGAGCTCAGCCCCGACATCTGCCTCGGAGCCTTCCCTCTCGGTGAGGCCTGGAGTTCCTATCTCTTCGGAATGGGAACCTTCTGGTCTCTCTGATGAGGGAGCCTCCGAGGTGATGAGGAGTGTACTAGCCCCTGGGCGTAGTCAACGGTCAGATGTTCTTCATTCCACATTGCTGCAGTCCTAACTATTGGGTAGTCCGCTGTCCAGTCGAATACCAGCATGGTCCGATGCAGAAGCAATTTGTGCAGGTTGGCGTTCTGAAAGTTTCTGAAGTCAGAGTTTCAGACCGAATCAAAGTTGGCTAAGTACCCCGTTGGGGAATATTTTGTTTTTTCTTGCCTCAGTATTTAACCGGATGTCAGAAAAAGTGAATAACTGTATTTCTTGTGGGAAACAGATACCTCATAGGGATTACCATACTTTGTGTATACCTTGTTTAGGGCCTGGTTGTTGGACTTGTGCTAGATTAAACAAACGCACTATTAAGAAGGTTAGACTGTGCCAGGTTAGTGTTTGGGAAGCATTGTAATTACGCAAAGATAAAGCAGCAAATGGAGGAACCGACAGTCCCAGACGCCGGTCGTCCTTTGGAAGGCTCAGTGGAGCCGGAGGTTTTGCCAGGTGTCTCTTTGGAGTCTCAGGAAGAGACTTTACTGTTACAGGATGTATCCTCTCAGGAAGTAGGCCAGGCTGAGGGGCTTCTCAGGTGGCTGTTCAGCCCTCTCTTCCTAAGCTGGCTAGAGCCTCGCCTTCAGTTTCCACTGCTTGGTTGAGGGGCTGGCCAAGTTTAGCTTCTGTGGGGTTTCTCCTAGTATTTCAGGATCTTTGCCTAAGAAACATATGCTTAAAATGGCAGAGGATTTGATTACTATGATTAGGGTTCTATGCCCTCCTGATAAGAGGCCTAGGGTGGAACCTGAGTTTGAGAGTTTTGAGCAATGCTGAAGACTTGCAGGAGTACCCTCCTTATTCTGATTCTGATGTGGATGATTCTACTCCTTCTGCTTCTCCTCCTGAGGATTTTTCATTTTCAGAGACTCTGCATTCCATGAAGGAGCATTTTAAATGGGAAGGTCAAGATTTCTCTGATTCCAGGAAAAGGCTTAGGAGTTCTTGTTTTACCCCAGCATAGGCCTTTGGCTATACCTCCTGTTTTGAATGTGGTGGAAGATGTGTTTGCAGAGGCTTCCTGAATCCTGATTCTTTGCCTCCTGCCCCAGTTAAGCCGGATAGGTATTATAGGGTGCCTGAAGCTCATAAGTATCTTTTAAGAGGCCTAGGGCAGACCCAGAAACTGTCTCTCAGGGGCCTAAAGGTGTGAAGGCCTCAGTTGTTAAAAATCCTGTCCCTCCTGATAAAGAGGCAAGGGCTTTGGATAGATGGGGAAAGAAAGTGTATACTTCTTCCACTTTAGCCATGAGGCGTTGAAGTGTCAGTTCCACATGTTAAAATATCAGAATTATCTTCTTTCACAGTTGAAATCTAAGGTGGATGCTCTGGCTGAAGGTATTGAGTGTAAAGAGTTGCAGGATTTAGTTCATGTGTCTGAACAGGTCGGTAAACATTCTTTGCAGTGTGGTTTTGATGCTGTGCAGGCCTCCTCCAGGGTGGCTGCCACTGGTTCTGTTCTTCGCCTGACTGAGAGATCAGAATTTAGCTGAGCATGTTAAGACAAGAATTTTGGATGCTCCTTTACAGTCTGATGTGTTGTTTGGCCTGTGGAAGCAGTTTTGAAGAAAATGGAGGACAAGGCTAAGTCTATGCAAACTGTTAAAGATTTTTTACAGGTGCAGCCTCCAAAGTTTAGTAGAAATTGGCCTACTAAGGGATGGACTTATCCTGCTTATGATTCCCAGTCTAGGGGTAGGTCTAGACGTGGTAGGGGCAGAGCTCAGGGTTCTTTTAGGCCTAGGACAGGGAGTTCTCCTGCTCAGACTTCTGGTGAGGGCAGGGGTCAGTCCTTTCGTAAGCAGACCCAATGACCTACCTTTTCAGCTGCCAGTACATTCTCGCCTGGCAGCACCTTTGGGAGGCAGGCTGTCTCTTTTCAAAGAAAATTGGGATTTTATTACCCAAGACAGATGGGTTCTGGATATTATTCACCACGGTTACAGGTTTTATTTCCATACCTTGCCTCCTTTCAAAGGCATGCCAGACATTCCTCCTCTTCAAAGGACAGAGGCTCACAAGCAAATTTCTCTGTTACTCCAAATAGGGGCCATTCAGTCAGTTCCTGTGCCGGAAAGGGGCCTAGGATTTTATTCTCGCCTGTTCCTAGTACCAAAGAAGGGGAACACGTGGAGACCAATTCTGGATTTATCTATCCTCAACACTTATCTGGACATTCCCAAGTTCAAAATGTTGATTACACACAGCTTTTACCTCTGCTGGGCAAAGATCACTGGATGGTAACTTTAGATCTCAAGGAAGCTTACCTTCATGTGCCAATCAGACTAAGTTGCAGGAAGTATCGAGCTGGAAATTCTCATTATCAGTTCTCTGCATTGCGTATTCACAAAGGTTCTGGCTCCAGTGATAGCTTACTTCAGGCTAAAAGGAATCCAAATCTATCCTTACTTGGGCGACTGCCTGATTCTGGCTCAAGAAAAAGAAGATCTTCTACAGCATCTGGAACTTGTCATAGCAGTGCTAAGATGCCTAGGGTATTCTGTGAACGAAATAAAGTCCAGTCTAGTACCCTCTCAAGACATGTGCTTTCTGGGTGTGAGACTGAATACAGCAGCCCAGATGGCCTTTTAACCCCGGACAAACAAAAGAATCTTTCAGTTACTGGGCTGACTGCAAGGACAGTCCTTCAAGCCTTAGGGTTCATGGCATCTTGTATTCTGGTGCTTCCCAATGCCAAACTGCATATGAGGAAGCTACAATGGTATCTCAAAATCTGTGGACACAGCACTGCCAGGATTTGGACACTGTCATTCAAATAATACCTTGCATTCAAAAGGAATTTTTGTGGTGGGCTCAGGAATGTCACCTAAACAAGGGACTCTCTGTGACCCGGCCAGAGGCAAGTCAGATTCTAACGACAGATGCCTCAGATGTTGCTTGGGGAGCTCATCTAAATGGAAAGTGGATACAAGACAAGTGGCCTGCCAGACTACAGCATCTACATATCAACATGAAAGAGATGTTAGCAGTTCAGTTTGCATTAATGGCTTTCAAGGAGTTACTTCTTCCAGGGCAGGTGTTGATTCTAACAGACAACACAACTGTCATGTGGTACATCAACAAACAAGGGGAACACATTCTTACCCATTGTGCAGACAAGCAATGATTTTATGGGAGACTGCACTCAGTCTGCAACTAACTCTTCAGGCAAGGTTTCTGCCGAGCACAGAACTCCTTAGCAGATGTATTAAGCAGACAAATCATGGATCCCGTGGAAACTGGATCTTCATGTATTTCAAAAATTGACAGTGTCATGGGGAACTCCAGACATGGATCTGTTCTTCTCCACTAAACCACCAGCTGCCAAAGTTTTGCAAAGGATTTCATCACACAGCTTGGAAAGTGGATGCTCTTTCTTTCAGTTGGAAAAATCTTCATGTATGCCTTTCCACCTCTGCCTCTTCTTCCAAAGGTGCTTCTAAAGGTCAGACAAGACAAGCCAAGGATGATTTTAATAGCTCCAGATTGGCCTCGCAGCACTGGTACCCATTACTAAGGAGTCTGGTAAGGAAGCCTCCATGGCCTTTACCCTTGATTCCACACCTGTTGTCTCAGAGCATCTGCTCAATGTCAAGCTTCACTCTCTACATCTAACAGCCTGGCATATTCTGTTTTGAAAGACAGCAGGTCTCAGCTTCCTCAACAAGTTTTAAATGTGATTATGGAAGCCAGAAGACCTAGTACAATGGAAGAGATTTTTGTTTTGGAGTGCAGCAAACAATTTGGAGATTACTGTGCCTAATTTGAGTGTGGCTCTTCAATATCTTACTGAGTTACTGGGCAAAGGTTTGTCTTTCTCTTCCATTAAGATTCATGCTGCAGCTATTTCAGCTCACTATGATTGTGACCCACCATTGTTTTCGTGATCCTTTGTTCAAGCAATTTCTTAGAGGGGCAAAGAATATAAGACCCCAGCTCCTACTCCTGCTTGGGATCTCAATTTTGTGTTGGAGAAACTTACTCTACAACCTTTGCTACTGCTGAATTGAAATACTTGTCATGGAAGACTGCTTTTTTGTTGGCCATTACTTCTGCAAGAAGGGTTTCTGAGTTGCAGGCCCTTATGGCAGTGGAGCCTTTTTTTTTTCATAAGGATAGGTATCTTATCCTTCCTTTATGCCTAAGGTGGTTTCTAGTGTGGCTTTAAACCAAACTATTCATTTGCCTACCTTTTATGCAGATCCCCAAAATAAGGGAAAAGATTTTGCACACTTTAGATGTACACAGGCTTTTATGCGTTATTATTTGAGCAGGACTAAGGATTTTAGGCAGTCTCAGCAGTTGTTTGTTTCTTTTGCTTTGACTTCAAAGGGCAAGCCTGTGTCCAAACAAACTATTTCTAGGTGGATTGGGTGTTGCATTACATTTTGTTATTCCCATCATGGCAAGGAGATTCCAGCTGGGATTAGGCCTCATTCCACTAGGGCTACTGCCACTTCCACAGCATTTCTAAGGGGGGTGGCAACTAAGGATATTTTGGAGGCAGCTACTTGGAGTTCAGTGCATACTTTCTCTAAGCATTATCACCTTCCTCTATACTCTAAGTCTAGGGCTGGTTTTGCCACAGCTATTTTGCAAGGCATGTTGTCAGTTCCTGCTTCCTTATGATTTGCCAGCCTCCCTTACCTCTGCTTTGGGATTCTACTAGTTAGGACTGCAGCAATGTGGAATGAAGAACATAGTACAGTTTTGTACCTACCATAAATGTAGATGTTCGAGGATCCACATTGCTGCAGCCTCCCTCCTTCCCTCTGTGTTTAGGGGTGGTTGTGTAGGTGAGGTTATATTCTGCTAATTGTGTATATATTATATATATATATATTTTTGGTGCAGGTATTTTGGGAGTTTGTTTTTGGCCTTATCTTTTCAGGGTCTTCTGACATCTGGGGCAAGAAAAGACTGAGGATATGACTGGACAGCGGACTACCCAATAGTTAGGACTGCAGCAATGTGGATCCTCGAACATCTACATTTATGGTAGGTACAAAACTGTACTTTCCATCAGCTCCTCCCACTACAGTGCCTGCTGACGTCTCTTCCCACTCTCTTGCTCCCGGACCCAGAGATCCAATGCCTCAGGTTTCCCCATTGGGAATATCTTCCTCTTCCAAGGCTTCTCCTGATCCGTCAGGTGAACCTCCGCGTAAGAGGACATGTAAGAGGAAACATCTAGACTCCTCCGAGTCTATTACATCTGATACTGACTTGGATGAGTTGGAGGGATCCCCAAGGTCCTCCTCTGAGGATGTCTCTTTCTCAGACATCCTTGAACTCCTTAAGCAGAGGGGGAACTGGCCCTCCCTTAATCCTTCTGAGGACGAGTCAGTGTACCTGGAGGCGTTCGGATCTCGACCCTCCACCTCCTGGGTGTCTCCGCCTTTCGACCCTCTTATGGATGTGGTGGCTTGGAAGGCGTGGATGGCCCCGGATTCGGTGGAACCTATTCCTAGGAGGCCTTCTAAATTCATTACGGCCCCACCTGATAGGCAATATTTGACAAAAGGTGTCCCGGTTGATGCCATGGTGGTGGCTGCAGCCACCAAGAAGGAACTAGCTGATCCTTCAGTACCTGTCCATCCGCCTAACAAGGATTCTGGGACTATGGACAGGTACGGCAAGCGGATTTTGTCTTCAGCGACCTTTGCCATGCGATCGCTGAACTACTTGTGTCACTTCACCTGCCTTCAAAGAGATGTTCTTAAAGAGTTGGGAGAAGTTTTACAGGATCCGTCAGCTGCTGGGTCTCAAGATAAGATTAGCTCACAGCTAGGAATCCTAAACTCCATTGTTAACTCCTCCATGCGGCTCATTTCTTATGCAGCCGATGGAGCGAGTAGGGCCACAGGCACAGGAGTGGCTTTAAGGCGTCAGTCCTGGATGCGGCTTTGTAATTTTGCAGACCCCTTCAAGGCGTCCTTCACAAACTCCCCTTTTGATGGTTCGACCTTGTTTGGACCTCAAGTGAAAGACACTTTGACTAGATGCGAACAAGATGGCAAGATTCTTTCTGCCGTAGGAGTCCGTTTCTCCACCCCTTCAAGACCTTACCCAAAAGGTCAGAAGGGAGGGAAAATGTGGTTCCACAAATCTCAAGGAGTCACGCCTGACGCACGAGGTCAGTTTACCCCCAGAGGCAGAGGGGGTAACAACAACAGACGCCGCCCTAGGGGCAGAGGAGGTCCACAGAATCAGGGTAGCAGAGAGCCTCTTTCTGACAAACCCTTCCAGCATCCCTGAGATGTTGCCCGATTGTCCACCTTCGGAGGCAGTCGGGGGAAGATTATCGCTGTACCCAATAGCCTGGCTTTCCCTTTCTCAAGACAAATGGGTACAGTCGATTATATCCGAGGTTACAAAATTCCCTTTATTCAAACCCCAATTCAGCAAAAAGGAACCCTTCCAGACGTTCCACCCGGTCTAAGGGAACTAGCAGTACCAGAGATATCAAAACTGCTAGCAAAAAGAGCCATCCAGCCAGTCCCAGCAGACCAAATAGGATCCGGAATCTACTCAAGGTTCTTTTTAGTACCAAAAAAGACAGGGGACTGGAGACCAATATTAGATCTGAGCAAACTAAACAAGTTTGTAAAGAAAACAAGATTCCGGATGGTCATGCTTCAGTCCATTCTACCCTTTCTGGACAAGGACAATTGGATGTGCTCGGTAGATCTTCAGGATGCGTACTATCACATAAAAATTCACAGGCGCTCCAGAAGATTTCTCTGCTTTCGGCTGGGGACCAGTCACTTCCAATTCAGGGCCCTGCCCTTTGGTCTCACTACAGCCCCCAGAGTGTTCACCAAATGTATGACAGTGGTTACGGCTCACCTGAGACGTCAAGGATTCCAGGTGTTTCCATATCTAGACGACTGGCTCCTCACTGCCACCACCAGGCATCAACTTCTCCAAGCCAGAGATTACACCATTCACATTTGCAGAGGGCTAGGTATTTCTATAAATTTCGAAAAATCTGCCTTGTCGCCTTGTCAATCTATTACTTTTATAGGCGCAAGATTGGACACCGTACAACTTTCAGCAAAGTTAACAGACCAAAGGATCTTGGACATTCAAAGTCACGTCCAGGTGATTCTTCTCAGCAACAAAATTCAGGCCAGATTTGCTCTGAAAGTATTGGGTCTTATGGCTGCCACCAAAACACTTCTTCCCTTTGCCCGCTTTTACATGCGTCTTCTACAATGGATGCTATTCGCCCAATGGTCCTTTCAACAACTTCCCATGCGTCACAAGATCACAATAACTCCAACTTGCAAAAGGCATCTGACCTGGTGGATATCGTCCCCTCAAGTCCATCAGGGCAGACCCTTTGTTCCTCCTGCCCCAGTCGCCACGGTTACATTGGACGCCTCCCTGATCGGGTGGGGGGGGGGCATTATCAGGGCAGGATGGTCCATGGCACTTGGCAACCTTTCGAATACCATCTGCACATAAATGTCCTAGAGATGAGAGCAGTGCTTTTAACATTGCAAGCCCTCAACGACTCTCTTCTCCTGGGAACTATTGCAGTCCTAACGGACAATATGTCCGTAGTGTGGTATATCAACAAACAGGGCGGAACCAAGTCCTATCCACTGTGTCGAGAGGCTCTCAGACTTTGGCAGTGGGCAATCTCTTCTCAGCGGTTTCTGATAGCAACGCATATCCCCGGGAAATCCAACATCATAGCGGACAGGTTGAGCAGAGCTATTCTCATGCCTCACGAGTGGTCTCTCAAACAATCAGTGACGGAAGAGATTTTTCAGGAGTGGGGCCTTCCTTGCTGTGACCTTTTTGCTACACCTCAAAACAGCAAATGCCCAGACTTCTTCTCTCTCTTCCCCCTTCCAGGCCATCCCCCCAGAGACGCTCTAACCCAAGATTGGCCCCGGGGACTTCTTTATGCCTTTCCCCCCTTTCCTCTGATACCTCAAGTAATTCAGAAAGCAACCGCCTTGAGAGCCAAGTTGATTCTCATTGCCCCTTATTGGCCTCGACAGATATGGTTTCCGTTCCTACATCGTTATCTCTTGGTACAGCCATGGCATCTGTTCCCGGTTCCAGATTTTCTGACCCACCAGTCGGGGCAGCTGCACCAGTCCATACCTTCTCTCAACCTCACTGCTTGGTTGCTCCACTTCCATCCTTAGCCAGGCTTCCTATGATTTCTAATCCCGTCCGGGATATCATAGTAGCTTCCCTTAAATCTTCTACCAGTAGGATTTACACTAGTAAATGGCAACGTTTCTCCTTCTGGGCAAAAGCTAGGAATATAGACCCCTATACTGCTCTGATTCATTCGGTCTTGGACTTCCTAGCTGAGATTTTTCATTCAGGATCCTCTTCCTCCACAGTAAAAGTTCAGCTGGCAGCCATTTCGAATTTTCATATAGGCTTTTTGGACCACAGCATTATGTCACATAAACTTTGCAAGGCATTCCTTCGAGGTATCTTTTTACTTAAACCTCCGATTAGAGACCCCCCACCACAGTGGGATCTAAATTTAATTTTAACATCCTTGATTCTCCCCCCTTTCGAACCTGCGGCTGCCTGTTCATTGAAATTTCTTTCTTGGAAGACACTCTTTCTAGTCGCCATTACTTCTGCCAGGAGAGTATCTGAGCTTCATGCTCTCTGCATTCGTCCTCCCTACTTAATCTTCCACAAAGACAGGGTATCTCTAAGGACTAATCTGTCTTTCTTACCCAAAGTGTCATTGCAGACGAACTTAAATCAATCCATTGATCTTCCAGTTTTTTCCCAAATTATTCTGATAGAGCGGAACAAAAATTACATTGTCTTGATGTTCACCGCCAACTCAGATATTATCTAGACAAAACTAAACATTTTAGGAAATCTGATCAACTGTTTCTATCCTATGCAGAGAACAGGAAAGGCTTTCCAGTTTCCAAGGTGACTTTATCTAGATGGCTGTCTTCTGTGATTACTTACATTTATCAGCTCAGAGGCAAATAGTTGATTTCTAGGCCAAAAGCCCATTCTACCAGAGCTCTAGCTACATCTACAGCTTTTCAGGCTAGACTTCCAATAGACACTATTTGTGCAGCAGCCACATGGGCCTCTCCTCATACCTTTGTTTCACATTACAAATTAGACTTGGCCTCCAGAAACAGAGCGAATTTTGGTTCCACCATTCTCAAGAGTCTGTTCCATTGAGCCACCCAGGATAGAGGTGTTAGGGACGCGGTCCCATCCAGCAAGAATGAAGGCGAGATTGACAACTTAACATTAAGAAGTTATGTACCTACCATAACGTTCCATGTTAGTTGTCTTCTCGCCTTCTTTCTTCGCCCCGCCTCCATCCCCTAGCCTGGTCAGACCGAGAAGATTATGCCTCTTCTCTTAAGAGGCTTTATCCTTTTTCTAGCTAATCAGCTTCTAGTGTCACTAGATTAGGTTGATCCCTTTCAGAGGATTATGATGATTATGATTGTCATTTTTAGTATTGTTACTTTTTCTTCCTCCTTTACAGTTGGAAGAATATATTCCATAATTTCCTTAGCTACCAAACGAGATCTGGGTAGTCTCCGCCTTGCATCATGGGATATAGGGTTGCCTCGAGCTTTTAAAATTAGCTCTCGAGCTTAGCAAGTGCCGAGTCGGAGCCGAGGATCGGCTCCGAACCATCCAGCAAGAAAGAAGGTGAGAGAAGACAACTAACATGGAACGTTATGGTAGGTACATAACTTCTTATTCTACCTCTACGGTAAGAAAATAAACACCTGGGATTAAGTAATCCATTCAGTTGGTCATGGGCAAGCAAAATGTCCCAATGATTATTAATAATGTTTTTAAACCTGTAGGTGTTAGCCCTAAAGGTAGTAACTAACCTGATGGGTTGTGAATTCTGTGTGGTAACCCGAGTAGTTCTGTCTTTGTATTCTAAAAGTTGAGCTCTATCTAGTTGATTCACCTGAGTTATGGTTCGAGAAATGCAGTCCTCATGATATCCTCTGGTAAGCAGCCTATTAGTTAGATCCTGTTGGCAGGCTTGGAGAGCTTGTTTGGAGGAACATATACGTTTAATGTGTATTTATTGAGATTTTGTAATGTTGTTGATGATGTGGCGAGGGTGATAACTAGAGGCATGTAATAGGGTATTGTATTCTGGAAATTTCTTATGTACCCGTGTCTCTAAAGTGTGATCTTCCTGTCTAGTTATGGTAACATCCAAAAATGTAATTTGATGGTACTCAATGTGTAATGTAAACTGAATGCCACATTTGTTCTCATTAAGATATTGAATGAATTCATGCACATATAGCTGGTCCCCCCGCCACACCATCCAACAGTCATCCAGATATCATCTCCAGATATCTAACTGTTCAAGAAAAAGATTGATGGTCATCATATATTAGCTGTTCCTCCAAAAAAAACATAAACAAATCAGTATAAATAGGAGCAAAGGATGCTCCCATTGCTGTGCCACAAACCTGCCAATATGATTTGCCATGGAAATAAAAAGCATTTTTTGTCAGCACATGTTCAGTTAGAGATACAAGGAGTGTGTTGAACCCAGGAGTGTATAGTTGTGATGTTTCAAGCCAATATTGAATGGCCTGTAATCCGGCCCAATGTGGTATATTAGTATATAGAGAAGTGACATCAAGTGTACATAAATACCAGTCTGGTTCCAATTGTGCATCCTGAATGATGTTAAGAAATTGTGTAGTATCTTTTATCCTAGAACTAACCTTAGATAATTAAGGTTGCAGGTATTCAGTGAGGAAGGCAGATAAAGGTTCAGTTAAGGATCCCCTCCCTGACACAATAGGTCATCCCGGAGGACAGGTGGAATGTTTGTGTATCTTTGGAAGTAAGTCTAAATATTGGGGTATGGGATCTGACACCTTAAGTTGTCTGCAGGTCTTCTGATTAATTATGTCTTCCTCTGTGGCTAGGTCTAGAAAGGAATCCATTTCTTTTTTAAAATTAGGAGTTGGATCCACAACCATATGTATGTAAAAGCGGGGATCGGACAGTTGTTTTTCAGCCTCCGCCTGGTACATGTCCCAATTCATCACCACAATGCCACCCCCCTTGTCAGCCGGTAAAATAACTATATCATGATTGGAACTAAGGTCCTGTAGGGCGTGTTGTTTCACTTTGGTTAAATTATGTCTGATCACCTGATATTCATGAGAAAAATGTAAATCTTTGAGGACACATTCCTTGAAAATAGCAACATGCTTGTCCATGGGGGGCTGAAAATTGGATTTCCCAAATTGGAACCCAGTAGATCTTTGAGTATTAGTTGCATCTGAAAAAAATATTTTCAAATTAAGTAGTCTACAGAAGTTGTTCAATTCATTAACCAAAACATGTTCAGGCACCACAAAAGTCGGTACAAAGTTTAAACCCTTGTTCAATACTTTAATTTGTACATCAGACAGTTGGTGTGAAGAAATATAATGTACATTGTTTAATGCGATACAATCTTCTCTAGTAACTGTTGAATGTTGTGTGTTATTTTTTCTGTGTTTCCTACCCCCCCTACGTTTCTTGTGCTTAAAGGGTCTGCATGAGGTTTTCTTTTGGCTAATGGAGATTCTTGGGTGGAAAGGGAGCCTAAATCAGTGGCAGAGGATGAATCCTCCTGAGAAGTGTCACTATATGTGTCTGTACTGTTTTTCTGAGTATTGATCTTGGTCTCTCTTTTTCTATTAGTTGTTTTGAAACCCGAGTCAGAAAAACGTACACTTTTTTAAGTAACAAAGGGTTTCCCCTTTTCATAATCTATAGTGTCCCTTTGGAATTTTTGGGTTTTCTTTTTAACAAGCTGTTCCTCTAATGTTGATAAATCTCTAGCCAGATTGGTTAGATAGCTGCTAAAAAAGCTTTCTGACTCATATACCTTAGCCTCTTGACAACTGACAGTGAGCTCCCCTATATATTTCTCTATCATTCTTTCATAATAAGCAATCAAGATATCCACGAAAAACATGGATGCTTTATGTTGTGCTTGGGCCCATTCTTGAGAAATTTGGTCATCAATTTGACCCACGAGAGGTTGAATCCTGACTCGTAAACCTTGTGGTGTAATATCCTTAAGCTTATAAGCTTTAAATAGTTTCAGGTTCCAAATGTTGGCCCTGAGTGTCCTCGTGTTTTTAGTCAACTTTTGAAATAGTAACCCACAAAGGTATTTGGAGTCTTCTTTTTCAAGGGTAGGATTGGTAGAATTGGATGGTTGAAAACCAAAAACCTCTAAATTATCTCTATCAGCTGATAGGCCTTGCAATATCCTCGTGAGATCCATAATGTCAAATAGAACAGGATATATCAATAATTTAAATAATGCTGTTGTTGAGCCAACCGAAATAAGTAAGTAATCAAATAAATGAATAACCTTCAAAGTGAATAGGTCATGTATATTGACTTAAACCAGAATGTCCACTCAATAGAACTCTGATAATGAGCAAAACATGATGCAAGACAATGTTAATAAAAATTCACCAAGTGTTGCCCCCAACAGCCCTTAAGTTGGGAAAAAAATAACAAATAACCCAAACACCTTCAAGGTCTATAGAACCCAAGTTAAACCTATTAATAATTGAAAATCAACTGTGGCCAACCTACGTCTCAGCCATCTATCATTTATATATTCAATAAGGCCCACTATTCGTGGTAACAAACAAATTGTTACTTTATATGTTTAAATAAAGGGTGACCGACTTCGTCTCTGCCACCTCACCTAGACATGAAAATTCTTGTCCATTATTCATTAGAATATGTTAATTGTCTATGTCAGATCAGCATTCAACAAGAGTTCCTGTAGAACTGGGTATAGTTTAAATCCTGGGTTCATAGACCACATAAACTGTGAAATTCACCTTTACTATCATAGACAAAATACAAATGAAGAGGACATCCAAAGCTGGATGGCACAATATATTAAATAATAAAGAATCTTCTTGGATAATCAGGCTAGGTGCTCTATTTAAACCTGGCCTGAATGAGTTAAGCTAATTTTTTGGTTTGGATTAACTGACTAACTGATGAATCACTCCAATTAAGCCTTTCTGGCTAATCTGTGTGTATATAAGCAGTAATTGGTTTTGCTCTAATGAATACATTTTGTTGCACTGAAGAAGGCTTGAATTTTCAGCCGAAACTGGTTTGCTGTAGATATTATATTTATGGGGGTTGCCACAATAAACTTCTAAGAATTTTCATCTTTCTCTTGTGCTGGATTTCTTTTTGGACTTTTGGTTACATTTGTTTGATCCGTGCACTTAGTCTACCCTGCGTATCTTTGGTTTACTTTATATAGGAGACCTAGTTTTTTATGAACTTCTTTAATGGATTGGGCAATGTGAATATCAACTTTCAAGTTATTGTCAGTTTCCACTCCTAGTAATTTGGTATGGTTTGTTGGAGTGATAATAGTTTTATTATTAGAGAAGATACTGAAGGTTGTGGATGGGGAGGTATATCTGGTTGGGCAGAAGAGAAGAAGTTTTGTATTTTTGGGATTTAGGATAAGTTGGGAGCTAGTGCACCAGGATTCAGCGGATAGGAAGGAATCTTGAGTAATGGTATAGAGGTCATTGAGGGAGGAGTGTTTATACTAAACACTCTAGAAATATTTGCGGAAATAAAACTAGCAGTTTTGAAGACAACTTTACATGCTGAACAATGACCACATGGACAGCAGCCCAATAAAATTGTACCTGACAATGTTTGATTTTTCTGAAGGAAGCTTATCTAATTATCTCTTGAAAAACTCATTCTCTCAGTTGTATGTTTTCTCTGCCTAAAACTAAATTTACATCTGACTGGTAGCATTTTTACAATTTATCAGCAAGCAAAATATTCCAATGTTTATTTCCTTGTTTGAATAAATCAGGATTTGAACCAAAAGTAGTTACCATAGAAACAATATCTATGTAACCAGATTTTTTTCCTTCTTGGACTATGATGGAGATGTGTCTTTATTGTCTGATTTTTTGGCTTTAAAAAGATCCTGCTGGCAGTACCCGTGCAATAAAAATCTATTAGTTAGATCCAATTAATAATTATTATAATCTTGCGATTATGAACAAATTTTCTTTACCCTATAATATTGTGATGAAGGTATTTTTTTTTTTTATGTACCATGGATGAGCAATTGTAGCAGCCAATAGATAATTTTTATGGAACTCTTCTATACAGTGTTCTCAGAGTTCCATCTTCCTGTTTAACAACCATAACATCCAGAAAAGGTATCTGTAATTGATCATAATTTAAACTAAACTGTAGCCATCAGTTATTCTTATTGAAATTATCTATAAACTCCTTCAAATCTGAAATATCCGAAGTCCAAACCAGCCAAAAAAATCTTCCAAATAGCTACTTCATATATCCTGGCATAGGTAAAGATGTTGTAGCTGTTGTCCTAAATCAAATGATCTTCCAAGTAGCCCATAAACAAATCTGCATAAATAGGATCAAAAAAAGCACCAGTAGTCAAAATAAAACGCATTTTTGGTTAGCACATGCTCCGTGAGACAAAGTCAAATGTAATGAGTCCTGGGCTATATTAATTGGTCTTATAAAGTCAATATTTCAAAGCCATTAGACCATCCCAGTAAGGTATATTGTTATATAACAACTTCACATCTAACATGCACATAAATCAGTGAGATTCAATTTGTGTCTTCTGTAGTATCTGAAGAAACTCAGCAGTGTCTTGAATACAAGATCTAAAGAAACCTAGCAATTGTTTAAAGTAGGATGTGAAATATTCGGAGAAAGGTCCCGTTAAAGAACCATGCCCAGATACTATAGGCCTCCCAGGAGGATGAAAAGTATATTTATGTACTTGGGCAACATATAAAACTAGTGCATCTTGGGATGATTAACATTTAATAAAATGTAGCTTTAGAACCCATAATGCCTTACTCAACTACCAACCATAAAATAGCAATCAATTTCCTTTTTAAATCTCTTGGCCCGGTCCAAAATTACTTTCTGATAAAATCTTTCATCAGATAGTTGTGAAAAAGCTTTCTTTTTACCAAGCTTCCTTGTTACAAATGTCAGTATCCCAAATTACCACATTAAATGTATCCTTTGTCAAAATGCATTAACGTTATCAACAAACTGCATCTCTGATACAGGGGAGATAGAAATAAAGTTAAGTCCCTTATTAAGTAATGATTTGTTATGATCAGATAAACGAAAAGAAGAAATATTATTTATTAAGTTGTAAATTATCAGTATAGTTTAACTCTGGTTAGTTATCAGTTCTTGCAGTCTCTGTAGCATTCCTCCAGTGTTTCCTATGTTTACAGCCTGCCTTCATTTTCAAAAGGGTAGTTACCTTTTTTTAGAAACAGTTGATAAAGAAGGAAATGCAATATCAGTATCGTGCAAATTAAGTATCCTCTGCAGTAATAAACTCAGTAGCTTTCTCCATTCTTTAAAATAGATTGTGTATGGGGATGTCTTTTCTGCTTATAGCGAGTTTTAATTAAGTTGTTATTATCTGTACCCTTAACAAAACTTACCACTTTTTTAATAAATTTATCATGTAAACTGTTAGCCTTTTAATAATTTAAGTCACATTGATATTTTTTAACTTTACATTGCCTCAAATCATTGCCCAGAGTAGAGAGATTAGCCAGTAATTACTGCAACTGCCCAGAAAAAAATGTGTTTGGTACAACAGTATCACATAATATCCCATCCTTTAGGGTTTGGGGGTCAGTGTAAGGATTAAAGTGTTTACCTCACAGACATGATGTACAGGGTTTGATTCTCACCTCTAAAATGGTTATAGAGCTATAGGTTGTATAAAAAGATTTATAAAGTATAGGAAATCAGAAATGAAGAAGTGATTGTTAGTTACATGAGACCAACATGTGTGTATGGAATAACAATATGGAAACATTATAAGAAAACAAGTATGAGTAAACTAGAAAAAGTACAGTGGAAATATACCAAGGACATCCATGGATGTTAAAAATTAAGTTATTATGAAAGATTTAAATATCTGAACTTGTTCAGTGTGTCATCTAAATATTTAAGAGGAGACTTTATTCAGGTATATAGGGCATTTACAGACAGCTACCTCTGGGAATATTTAGGGTTATCAAAAAGTAGTAGAGAATCATCAGACAGCCTATGTAGAAGATTCTATAGGAATGTGAAGCGTACTAATTGGTTCTCTGAAAGAGCAGCTGATGCATGGAATAGACTTCCAAATTACATTAAAGCAAGCACTAGTTTAGATATTTTTAAAAATAGCCTGGACAGTTATTATAGGAACAACTGTTTTGGTATATTGGCATGCTGCTTGAAATATTTGTATGTATATGTATCACATAATTTAACCCGCGGTAGCGTTGTCGCTTCACAATAAGATGCTGTCCGGTTCGATTCTCAGCTAGAGCGTCTTCTGTGTGGAGACATGCGTGAATGGGCGTACCTTCATTGAAGGTTGTGCATCAGGGCTGGTAACTCGGCATGTAAAAATCAACTACCAATCATTAGCGGACCGGAGTTCCGCTGTGGTGACCCCTAACCGGGAAAAGCCGAAAGAAACAACAACAACATATGTATTACATAATTTAGATTCTTCTTGTTGTTGTTTTATAGTCTGCCTCAGAATTTCACCAAAACATTTACAAATAACATGGAGTCTGCCTGTTGCATCTGTTTCCATTCTTTGACAAGAATTTTATCAGCCTTGTATACATTTGATTCAAAAACAACATGTAACCCCCTAGGTGATATCCTTGCAGACTGGTAAGCTTTAAGCAAACAACCAAACATTGATCTGTAGCTTTTTAGACCAAAAGTTGAGGTTTTACAGCTGTCAGTAATAGAATGAGGACCAGACACAGTACCTGAAGCTAATCCATCTGCTGTACCTTTGCTCTGTATATACACATTGGGTGTTGAGATGTTTTGTGGATACTTTGCCAACCGACACCAATTAATTCTTCAGGCAGTTTGTATTCCCTCAGACAGGAATGTAGTGGCAGATACTTTGAGCAGATAATCACGAGTGGATGTTGCACAGGGAGGTTTCCTGGACACAGGTCAACTGGAGTAGTACCCCATAGATGAATACATTTGCCTGCCTTCAGAACAGACAACTCCAGAAGTTGTGTTTCAGATTGCCAAGTCCTCTGACTTGAAAACTGAATGCCATATCTTTTTCTCAAAAAGGATCTTCCTATGAGCATTTCTCCCTCTTCCTTTTTTGCCAAAGGTCAGCCACAAGATTATTCTGAATAGGCCCAAATCTTGTTGGAGACTCCTTTTTGGCCCAGACAGTACTGTTTTTTTCCTTCTCTTTCACCTGATCATGGGCAATCATCACAAGTTATCTTACAGGATGGACCTCCTCACACAGAACAAGGGTTGTCTCATTCACTTTCAGTTTTTCACACTACAGTTGAAATTCTGGGTGATAGGGTTTGATTCCTTTCTGACACCACTTTTCTAAGGATGTGCTTTGAGTTATATAGGAGGAAAAAATACTAGTAGAAAACCTTATATATCTAAAAGGAAGAGATTCTCTATTTGGTGTCACAACAACAGGAGACAAGAAAACCCACTAGTAGAAAACTGCTAAATCATACAGTCCTGTGTGGTATCAGCCAAAAGAACAGCAGCACCACATAAAAGTAATAATTGTTTATTGTTAATACAAGTTGAGTGCTTTCATTCCTACTATAGGAACTTCATCAGAACAAATAATCTAAAGCACTGTTTCATGAATCATGAATTGGTAAAACCATCTACCAATTAAATTTCCTTGTTAAAACCAACCAATAAAACAATGTAAAATCTCAGAAGGTCGATGAATGCTAAATAATCCCAGAAATTTTAAAGGGACAGGCAGTATAAAATACATATCAAACTTCCATTTGCTTTAACTTCAATATTTAATCCAGGGGACATGTAGCATTAAATAATAGCTGCCACTTTAGTTCTTTTTTTTTGTCCAAATGTTCATTAACAATATAACCACTTGGATTATTCACCACCTGCTAAACACCCCCTCCCCCCAGCAATTGTTGTAACTCACAAATGATTGACAGTGCCTACACACCAATAGTACATCAACAGTAAATAATGAATGCAGAAGTTTCAAACGATTTTCTTAATGGGCCGGCCCCTTTAGAGCAGGAACAAGTCCGGAGGTCAGACAGACTGCACAACAAGGGAACACCATAGAATTTATATACCATACGAAAGTGCTCAACTTGTATTAACAATAAACAGGTCTTACTTTTACATGGTGCTGCTGTTCTTTTAGCTGATACCACATGGTATTGTATGAATTAGCAGTTTGTTGTTATCCCAAGTGTTGCCTTCTGTTTACCACTAGTAAAAAAACCTGTTCTTATCTGTGAGTTTATCCATTCTGATCTTGCATATTCTGTTAAAGCTCATTTGTCAGCCATTCCTGCCTGTCTGCCTCTGGATCCACCACTTTCTTCTAGGTTTGAGGTCAGACAGTTTCTTAAGGGCATCCTTCATATTAAGACTCCAAGAATACTCATTCTTCCTTCTTGAGACCTGAACTATGGTCCTGAAAAGCTGACTTGGCCACCTTTTGAGCCAGCAAGCCTCTTCCACTTTGAAGTTGTGTACCTGGAAAACTGCATTATTGGTGGCTCTGACTTCAGCCAAAAGATTCTCTGAACTTCAGGCTGTTATAGCCATCCTCCTTTTTTAGTGTTTGTGTTTGTGTGTGTGTGTGTGTGTGTGTGTGTGCGCGCGCGCATGCGTCTGTGTCTGTCTTATGACTGATCCTATGTTTATGCCCAAGTTTGTCAATGATTTGCCCTCAAATCAGATCATTCATCATTTTTTTCCCTTTTCTCAGAATAGTTGAGAGAGAATTCTTCATTCTTTGGATTTGCACAGACTGATCAGATACTATTTAGATAAGTCTAAGTATATTAGGAAGTCTGAGCAGTTTTTTGTTTCTTTTCAAGATAAGAAATTAGGTTTGGCAATTTCCAGGCAACCATTTCTTTTTGGATTTCTAAGGCCAGTTCATTTTGTTACTCTTTTTAAAGGAAACAGCTTATTTCTGTACAGGCTTATTCTATTAGGATAGTTGCCTCTCCGGGACCTTTTTTTCTGGAATTTGCTCCTTGGTCTTCTGTGCATACTTTCACTAAACACTATCAGTTGGGCACATTTTTTCAGGCTTGAGCAGATTTTGCTAGGTCCATCCGCAGTGTTTTTGTGGAGAGCTCATCAGTTCCTTCTTCCTCCACTCTTATTAGCTTTAGTACTCCCCCAATAGTAAGGAATATTACAACAGTGGTTAAGGACATAGTACAGTTGTGCAAGAACTTACCATAATAGTAGATGATGTACGTTTCAAGGTTGCCGTGTTCTGTCCCCTCTGTAAGGTTTATTTTATTTTCTCCTCTGGCTATGAGGACTTCTGTTCTTTTTTCTTGATGTGCATGTACCATGTTTTGTTACTTCTCTGTTGCTCCTGTTATTCTGGGGCATTTCAGTTCTGGGGGGTTTGTGCTTGTATTTCGATAACGTACCTGGTGCCTTCTGGAAAGCTTGGGCTGGCAACTGGACACTGTAGAAACTCCACTGCCAATCAGTCTGCAGATCGGTGATCTGCTGTGGTGACCCCTAACGGGAGAAGCTGAAAGACATTGCTTTACTTCAGTAATGTACCTCACGCTTTCAGACATAGGACATACATCTGAACTGCAGCGCATGGAAAGGTCCAGGCTTTGGTATGTCGGCTGGATGTATGTCTGTCCTTAAAAGGATATCCCAAAAGTAAGGAATACTGCAACAGTGATAAGCAGGATATTTGCTGATGTTCATCATACTGATCACTGCTGCAGTAGCCTTAACTATATATGGGTTATATCCTGCCAAGGATAGAACAGCCAGCCAGTTGCAAAGCTATAGGACACGTTCCACATGCTCAAACTGCCATCCAGCTCGAGCTGAGCTGACTAAAAGATAAGCCTGGACCAAGCCCTTCAGAGGATTACTGCTCCCAAAGACTTTGCTCCTCTGAGGCTTTCGAGGATAGACAATCGGCCTGGTGCTGTTTCTTTGCTGGGTAGGTAAGTTCCCTTTGGGGGGAAAAAAACTTCCATTTTCTAAATACTGTTTATTTTATCACTTTCCTCTTCAGGAAATTTATTTTAAAGCTAGGAGTTTTGTGTTCTATTGGACTGTCACTAGACTGTGTTGTACTTTAAACTGGAGCACTCTTTTTTTTCCTTGATAGTTTACAAGTTGTATAAAGTAACAAAAATCATTTTTTTTTCAATGGAGAAATTGTGTTGTACATTTTGGGGCTGGCAAAGTGTTTTAAAATGCTTGTTACTGTTTTTCTGTGAAAAAGTGACTTTTAAAGGCTTGTAATTTTGCTAGAATTTGGTACTTGCCCTTTCCAGGAAAGGGTCACCATTTTCGACTTGACCATGGAACAAACTACTGGTCCTTCTTACAGCCACAGAAAAATAAAATAAGCAAACAATGTTTGTCACCACAGCAAGCTGCCTGTTTGCCTCAGCTTCAGATGAGTGACTCTGCTGTGGTCTTTTGTTGTACCTAAAAATACTAATCTTTTACCTCTGGCCCCTCTGGTGTAGCACCTACAGCCACTGTGGACCGGGGATTAACCACATCCTCTGAGGCTGTTGGGGTCCCTTCAGCTGCTGTTGTCAGTCCTGGGAGAGTGAGCAGGGAAGGCTTCCTGTTGTGCCAGAGTGCTGGTCTGTCTGTGGGGAAGCTGATGCCATTAGCAACACGGTTGGCCCCATTTTCCTGTCAAAAAGAAGCAGAAAGCTAAGCATGTGTATGCTCTTCCTCAAATGTCCTTAGTAATTTACTGGATCTGGCTCAGGGTTTAATTCAGGATATTGATCATTGTTGTAAAGTACTTTCTGTTGAAAGAAATATATTTAATTATTTATTTTATTTTATTTACTTTATTTTACATTTGTTGACCGGGATAATCCGACTGGATACTTGTCCATTTTCAGCGGAGGCCAGGGAGAAAAGCTCCTTACATACATACAGAAAAACTGTTGCATTAAACAAATTAAAGCACTGTTACAGATACGTAGGATAAATGTCATGCATTCTTTCATATATAAATCTGATTGGATAACAGGAGGGGCTAGTAGGACTGAGTAGTAATTTGAGCTTCTTGATTCTTCCATCCTTTCTAGTATACAAGCCCTGTGTCTGCAAAGGGCTGAGCTTGTATTTACCAGGCTGTGGATGGTGATTCATTACTGGGACTAAGCAGAAATTCCTTAAGATTCCAAGAGCAGAATAAGTTATTTCTTGCACTTATTTCATTGAATTGCACTTCTGTAACGCTTATAATTGTGCTATACAGTTAATCTATGACATTTTGCACTGTTCTAAAGCATTTTTTATTGTTTCACTGCATTTATGTACTGCTTTATACAGTTTTAACTGTATTTTTCATTGCTTTTTATTGTTTCACTGCATTTATGTACTGCTTTATACAGTTTTAACTGTATTTTTCATTGCTAGATACTGTTTCATTACTCTAATTGAATGCTTACTGAATTCTTCTTTCGGCTGCTCCCGTTAGGGGTCGCCACAGCAGATAAACTGTTTCCATTTCTTCCTGCCCTCTGCATCTTGCTCTGTCGCACCAACCACCTGCATGTCCTCTCTCACCACATCCATAAACCTTATCTTAGGCCTCCCTCTTTTCCTGTTACCTGGCAGCTTCATCCTTAGCATCTTTTTCCCAATATACTCTGCATCCCTTCTCGGCACATGTCCAAACCAATGTAATCTTGCCTCTCTGGCTTTGTCTCCAAACCTTCCAACCTGGGCTGACCCTCTAATATACTTTTTCCTAATCCTGTCCATCCTCGTCACACCCAGTGCAAATCTTAACATCTTCAACTCTGCCACATCAAGCTCTGACTCCTGCCTTTTTGTCAATGCCACTGTCTCCAACCCATATAACATAGCTGGTCTCACTACCCTCTTGTAGACCTTCCCTTTCACTCTTACTGGTACTCGTCTGTCACAAATCACTCCTGACACTCTTCTCCACCTATTCCATTCTGCCTGTACTCTCTTCTTCACCTCTCTTCCACACTCACCATTACTTTGAACTGTTGATCCCAAGTACATAAACTCATCCACCTTTGTGGCTCTACTCCCTGCATCCTCACCATTCCTCTATCCTCCCTCTCATTCACACACATATATTCTTAGTCCTGCTGACCTTCATTCCTCTTCTCTCTAGAACATATCTCCACCTCTCCCGGGTCTCCTCCACCTGTTCCCTACTCTCACTGCAGATCACAATGTCATCTGCAAACATCATAGTCCACAGGGACTCCTGTCTGATCTCGTCTGTCAATCTGTCCATCACCATTGCAAATAAGAAAGGGCTCAGAGCTGATCCACGATGTAATCCCACCTCCACCTTAAAGGCATCCGTCACTCCCACCGCAGACCTCACCGCTGTCACACTACCCCTCGTACATATCCTGTACAACTCTTACATACTTCTCTGACACTCCTGACTTCCTCATACAATACCACAACTCCTCTCTAGGCACCCTGTCATATGCTTTCTCTAAATCCACAAAGACACAATGCAACTCCTTCTGACCTTCTCTGTACTTCTCCATCAACAGTCTCAGAGCAAACATCGCATCTGTAGTGCTCTTTCTTGGCATGAAACCATACTGCTGATCACTAATCATCACCTCCCTTCTTAACCTAGCTTCCACTTCTCTTTCCCATAACTTCATGCTGTGACTGATCAGTTTAATCCCTCTGTAGTTACTACAGCTGTGCACATCACCCTTATTCTTAAATGCCTACTGAATTACTTAACTGTAAACTGCTTTTTCATACTGAGAATTGTATTTTCTGTTTGTGAGTGCTCTATCTGTGCTTTTCTGTGCATTTTTTTTTAGGTTTCTGTGTTCTAGTCAGGTATCATATAACTGATTTGCTTGCAGTTAAAAGCATTCTCTAGAGTCTCCTTGCTCCTTTATCTGTTTAAAACTCATTTAGTGGCTACAGCTAGTAGCTGTAATAGTTTCTCACCCGCCGTCCCTATTGGTGTCTTGTTCTTATACTTGGTGGCTTTGTAGTTGCCCGCCCATACTGTATATTTGATCTGGGACACTCCTCCCAGTCTAGTGTCATTAGTTCATTCTACCTAATAGAGAGAGAACATTTGAGAAGGCCAACCCACTTAGATTGTTAACCTTGAATTATCTTCTGTCCCAGCTTTCTCCTTTTCCACTTTACTAAAAAAAAAATCTAAGCTTGTTTCTCCCCTTTCCTGTAACTAGTCTAGTCCAGATACATATTTGCTATATCCAGAACTGTTTGTAAGCTCCTGAGCCCCCCAATCATGTCTGTGTTGGAGGGAAACCTGCTAGTTTATCAGTGGGAGTGGTAAGCACTGGGTAACCTATCTACTATATAAGGAGTGGTTTCTGGCACAGAAATTGTAGTTATTGGCTGTTTGGGCAGTTTTTCCATCTCTCTCAACTTTCTCATTTAAAAGCCCACATTTGCACTTGTTTCCCCCCTTTCTGGTGACTAGTGTAGTCCAGATACAGAGTTGCTGTATCCAGGACTGTTTGTAAGCTCCTGAGCCCCCCCAAGCCTTTCTGTGTTGGGGGGAAGCCCTTCTAGCTTATCAGTGGGAGTGGTAAGCACTAGGTAGCCTATCTACCACATAAGGAGTGGTTTCTGGCCTAATAATTGTAGTTTATTGACTGTTTGGACAGTTTTTCCATCTCTTTAAACTTTCCGGTTTAAAAGCCTGTGTTTGGGCTTGTTTCCCGCCTTTCCTGTAACTAGTCTAGTCCAGATACAGACTTGCTGTCTCCAGGACTATTTGAAAGCTTCTGAGTGGTGCCAGAGTCTGCTTTTCAAATTTTCCCTTAGATCTCCTAGTTCTCTCCTCTCCTGCACTTATACTAGCTTATTAGTCTAGCACTTTACCAGACTTCTTGTAGCAATTATTGTAGCACACAAAAGTGCTACCAGCACTAAATGTTCTACAAGGAAACGGATCCAGTACTTATTATCAATGCCCACCCCTCCAGGCATGTCTAAACGTCAGATCCCTGTGCTTTCTCCCATTAACCTGGTGAACTTGGGCATCCTGAGGCAATGTAGCAACTGCCTCATGTACACCGATAACCCTCTCCTCTTACCTTCCAACACTCAAACTTGCGAGAGATGCACTTGTATATCTAAATTGGAAGCCATGCACTCTCCAGCCAAGACCCGAGTAGCTGGTCAAGAGGAGAAGGTCAATACTGGCACCACACCACATGGAACACACAGCCCCCCAGAACACACACCAGCACTGCCTTCATATAAAAACACAAACCACACACCCACCTTCACGGAGGCTGTTAATAAAAATCTACCCAAACAGAAGAGACCTCCGAGGCAGAAACGCACTCGACCACCACAACACTAATCACAAGATACATAACTCTGCTAAACAGTGTACCAATCAACCAAAGTCCCTAAGGCAAAACAGCATGCCCAACACACTAGTCATAGGTGACTCGATAGTGAGGCACACTGGTGTCCCACTCACTATGTTGAATAAGAAGAAAGTAACAGTCAGCTGCCTATCAGGTGCCAGGATCCACCACATAATGCATGCACACAGGTCCCTCCACAACAGGTACAAATATGACTCTGTCATTGTACATGTGGGTGTGAATGACCTGAGACGTACCTCCCTGGACTACATGAAAAGAGACATGGAGAACTCTCAGATTATGTAGCCCAGGCGGGTATGACCCTAGCCCTGAGCATCCTACCATCACCCAGAGTGATATCACAGTACAAGCAGAAAATGATTGATTTCAAAAATTGACTAAGTTTCTGGTGTCATTCTAAGGGGATCCTGTATCTGTCTGCCTGGGATGACATGATTGACAGATCTCAATGCTTTGTCAGAGATGGCCTGCATCTGTCACCCCTGGGCTTCTGGATACTGGCCAAGGCTCTTGCCACTCCTATAGTGCCTTTTTTAGGCGGTGTTCCAAAGACCAAATTACCACCATAACAGCTACAAACAAATGCAATCTGAGGGTCATGCAGCTCAATGCTAGAAGTCTAAATCTCAAAATGCACTCGCTCGAAGCACTCCTTAAAATGGAGAACATCGACATTTGTGATGTAACAGAGACCTAGTTCAAGGCAGCAGAAAGCACCCCTGCACCACCAGGCTATACCTCATTTCACACCTTTCGGCCCCAGAACTTGGACCGGAGCTCCAAAGGCAGTGGTGTTTCCATATTCATAAAGGATGCGCACACCTCCAGACTGGTAGCCCAACATAAAGCATCAGAGATACTTCAGGTGCAGCTAACATTGAGTAAGACAGCGATTCAGGTTGTAGCCTGCTATAGGTCCCCAACCATGTCCCAAGACTTGCACTCCATGTTCCTAAGCACCCTGGAGAATGTTAGGGTCCAACCTAACACTCTCTTACTAGGCAACTGCAACTTTCCCTCCATTAACTGGGTAAACTACTCATGTACCAATACACTTGCCCAGCATTTCCTGGAGTTCATTAATTCCAATGCCCTGGACCAGCTCATTCTTATCCCCACTAGAGGTAGCAACACTCCTTGACCTGGTCATTACTATAACATGGGCGACTGTTGCTCTACACCAATAGTCAGCTCCTCCCTGGTTAGATCCCACCACAGACTAATCACCTTGGAAACTCACATACCCCCCCCCCGCCACCCGCAAAGGTAACCACCATGAAAAACTTCTTCAAAGCTAACTTTGGGCTCCTAAAAACAGAGGTGGCTAACTTCATGGCACCCATGCAAATGGAGAATAGTTGCGTGACCGCAGAATCATACACCAATCCACTGTACGAACACGTACACAAATGCATGGATCTCACCATACCCAATAAAACCAAGATGCTCTTGTCTAAAAAAGGAAGCCAATCTGGTGGTCCCCTGCCATAAACAAACTCTACAACAGAAGAAGGAAACTGATGCGGAATAAGGTGAAGTCCCAAGACTGGAAAATCTCCCTTATCAGCCTCAACAAAAAGTTGAGATCCCTCATCAAATCCTCTAAATCTAGCTATGAAAACAGAATTACAGCAGATAGTAAAGACAACCACAAGGCTTTCTATAGTTATGTAAAGAATCTCCACAACAATACCCAGATTTACTCTGAGCTACTGCACAATGGTACCTCCTGTACTGAGCCAACAGATATTGCCAATATACTAGCCGACAGATTCAGTGCCAGCTTTACCCCCCCCCCAAGGACCAATCACAATACCAGTAGATTGCCAGGCACCCAGTATTACTGCTACACAGGTTAAAACAGCACTGTCCAAGGCCAAGAATACACCTTCTATGGGACCTGACAATATCCCTGGTTGTGTTCTGCATGAACTGCAGAGTGAACTGGCACCTTGCCTGTGTGCCCTGTTCAATCACAGCCTCACCTCAGGCTTTGTCCCTACTGAATGGCGCACTGCTGCAGTCATCCCTCTCCACAAAGGAGGAGTGACTTCAGACCCTGGGGGCTATCGCCCTATTAGCCTGATGAGTCTGATATGCAAAGCTATGGAACAGATCATCTTAGACATACTAAACAAGGATATAGAGAATCTCCAAACTCTGGATCCCACACAGTTTGGTTTTGTGAAGGGTAGATCATGCCTGCTCAACTTGGTCGACTTCTTTGAGTCAGTCACCAGAGCTGTGGATGAAGGCAAGGTGGTTCATACAGCCTACCTTGATCTGGCCAAGGCTTTTGATACCATTCCCCCTCAGGAATCATAGAAAAACTCACTAAGCTTGGCATCAACCCCTATATCATTAGGTGGGTTGCAGACTGGCTCACAGATAGAACCCACAGATAGAACCCACAGTGTGAAAGTAGCTGACTACAAGTCAGACTGCTGACTAGTCACGAGTGGAATACCACAGGGTTTGGTCCTGGGTCCTCTACTGTTTGGTATCTACTTCTCTGAAGTCCAGGCCAACAAGAAGGGACTCTGGCTGACAAAGCTAGCAGACGATTGCAAGTTGGGAGCTATAATTAACTCCCCAAGTGATGCTGACATCCTACAGAATGGCCTCACTGAAACCAACTGGTGTCAGAACCATGGCCTTAAGCTCAATGCCAAAAAATGTCATCATCCCCTTTGGAAAAACCCGGTTCCCATGAATTACCACATTGATGGTAGTCCACTGAACACAGAAGGCGTTATAAGAGATCTGGGAACACAGGTTGACAGAAACCTCTCTTTTGATCACCACATTGTCACTGTGGTCAGAAAGTCCCTCTATATGGCACATGTCATTACTAATGGTTTTGCACCCAGGAAGAAAGAGGTCATTGTCTCCCTCTACTCTTCGCTCCTCAGGCCAATCATCGAGTACAATGCCCCATTTGGCATGTACCTCACTAGACACCTGTAACAACTGGAGAGGCCGCAAAAGTACCTCACAAAGAGGATCCTAGGCCTTAAACACTTGTCCTATATGGACAGACTCAAAAAGCTCCAACTATTCTTTGTCTCATATCGCCTACTTAGAGGCGATCTCTGCTTGACTTACAAAGTCATGTCTGACCCAGCTCTTTTAGAAATGCTACATCTAATGAAATCCCAATCCCTCCACACCACACGCTTCGGAGACCTCAATCTCATTACCACAATTAACAGAACATGCTGGAGGGACAGGTTCATAACCCAGAGATTGCCCATGCTATGGAACAGACTTCCCATACATGTCAAGCAGAGCACCTCGCTGACCCTCTTCAAGAGAAATATTGATGAGTGGATGAGAAACAGAATATTCACCCCGGGGTAACTCCAGTGGCTGTACCAGACAGTGACACTGGGAACTAAGATCGGGTGGCACTGTGCCAGGGTAATCCTATGGCTAGGCTTGTAAAGGCCCCAGGGCCATTAACCTAGTACACACCTATGAACCTATTTGTTATATAGTAACAATTAGGATGCAATGTAGGGGTGGCCAAAAGACCTCTTTAGCACATGTTTATATTGCCAGAGTTAGTCAGGATTAGAGCAAGGACATAGCCATTGCCTAGTACTGTTTTAGATTTTTTTTTTAATTGTGTTAGAACGGGTTCTGAAATAAGCCCAGCAGGAAGTGAATTCCAGATTTTACCAACAGAGTTGGCATATAGAGAGTTTCCAGATGACTTGCTGCTTTTGAGGGTTTGGACTAGTAATTTGATGGATGAGCGAAGTGTCTTGAGGTCGCTATAAGGGGTGATAAGTTTTGTAAGTACAGGTGTGTTTTCAGGTTGGTAGAGAATTTTATGTGCTACTATTAGCTGATTGTACTGAAGTTGGATAGGCAGTTCTAGCCACCCTAGATTCTTTAAGTTCAGACAGTGGTGTGTTCTGTATGCTGCTCCAGTGGCAAATCTATCAATATGATTAAAGCAGCTAGAGAGTTTATTAAGGTCAGACTTTCTCAAGTTCGTGAAGAAAGGGGATGCATAAAGGATGGTGGAAAGTAGATGTATGTGGGCAATTACCGTGCTAGCTAGTGGAGTGAGGAAAGGTTTGAGCTTGTATAGTGAGCCAGGTTTTTTATTAACTTTTTTAATAGTTTGATTAATATGCATATCAAACTTGAGATTATTATCAATTGTTACACCTAAGAGTTTGGTACAGGGATCTGTGACAATGACAGTGCCATTGTTCGATTTTATAGTAAAGGTTGGAGCGGAGGCTTTGAGTGGGGGAGAAAAGCAGTAGCTTCATTTTGTTAGAATTTAATAGGAGATATTGATTACAGAGCCAATTTTTGACAGTATTAAAAACATTTTGGGATAGAGTCTGCAGACTTAAAGGGGAGGTGGCAGAGAAAATCAAAGTGGAGTCATCCGCATATTGAATGCAGGTGGCTGTTGGTATGACTGTATACAGGTCATTAATAAAGATAGAAAATAATAGGGTTCCTAATATAGAGCCCTGAGGGACCCCAAGGGTGATAGGTAGAAGGGAAGATAGTTTGTTCTGCCATAGTACAGCCTGTTGTCTACCAAGATTTGATCCATTGGATAGCCTGGACATCTAGGGGAATAGTTTTAAGTGTGTGTATGAGTAGTTGGTGGTTGACCATGTCGAAGAATTTGGAGAGATCAAGAAAGAGGGCAGAAGAAAGTTTATTATTATTTTGGTTTTGATTAATAACATTGGAGAAAGAGAGGAGGGCCGGGGTCGTACTGTGGAATGGTCTGAAACTATGCTGCGAGTTAGCCAGGAGATTGTGCTGAATGAGATGGCTGAAGAGTTGTTTATGGATGCACTTCTCCATAATTTTAGCCAGGGGTGACAAAATAGCTATAGCTCTGTAATTTGACAGTTCAGTGGAACTGCCCCCTTCATGATTCTGAGTCTGAACAGGAAGGTAAAGTGACAGGTACAGGGTTTTCTTGTCAGATTTCTGATTCAGACTCTGAAGAAATCTTGGTTTCTGATTCTCCTTGTGGTAGTTTCACTTTGCCTAAGACTATTGCTAGAATGTGCCTGTGTTTTCATTGGGAGAACACTGACGTTTCTTAGTCCCTCAGAAAATACTGACAGTTGTTGCAGAAGTAATTTCCAGAACCTGCATCCATTCCTTTTATTCTGTCTGCTTTAGCGGATGTGTGCTACTGCCTGCAATTTTCCTGATAGTAAGCCAACTGTCCCTAAGATATGTAAAGTTCCTTAGTCTTTTAAGTTTTTATACACTACTCCAAAACCTGACCCGGCAGCTATAGCTTTAGTTGATCCCACCACACTTGGCTAATTCTAAGCCTACTCGTTATGATAATGATGAAAAAATCCATTGATAAGAATGGGAGAAAAAGTGTGTATTTTTGCAACTTTTATTTTCAGAATTGTGAATTGTCAGACTCATGTATGTCCTGTCTAATTGTAAAAGTATGAGGAATGTTTTAACTGTATTTTCTTCTTTTGAGGAAAAATCTGCTTTAAATCATTTAGTTTCTTCTACAGCATAGGTCATTACTCATTGTATACAGTATGTGTACGGCTCGGTTGATGCTTCTTCCAGGACTATAGCCACTGGGACTGTTTTGAGGATGTTTGCATACCTGTGATGAAAGGGATAAGCTGAACTAGAGAATCAGTAAGATTGTTCAGCCCTCCTTTTCCAAATTACCTAAGAGATTCTCTAACTCCTCATCTAATTTTGGCTCAAAGCAGAATAAACAGTCTCAACAAAATAAGGTAAACAAACGTTTATGAGGAAATGGCAAGGGGGTTCCAAAAAGAAGACTTGAACCTCCCAAAACCAAGGACAGTCCAGTAAGTATGAGTGACTGTTCAAGAGACCTTGGGACCCCATCCCACCCTGGCCCCCTTTCTCTTCCAGAAAGTATGAATGCCTATTTTTCTCTTTGGCAGCAGATAGTTTCAGACAAATGGGTTCTGAAGTTCATTCATCTAGGTTACAGATGGTAGTTGGAGGAAATTCCTTCTTTCTAGAGGGTCATTACTCATCCTCCAGATCAGACTCTTTCCACCGGTTCTTCGTCACATGCTGTCCCAAGGAGTGATAGAACCAGTTCCTCCTTCCCAGGTGAAGTATTTTTATTCATAAATGTTCTTAGTGCCAAAGAAAGAAAATGCTTTGAGACCAGTTCTGGATCTTTCTTTCTTTAACCTGTTTGCGATAGTGCTCAAATTCAAAATGTCAGTTCACAACCTGTTGCCTCTTCTTCCTATTTCAATTTCCTAATAACACCAGATTTAAAATAGATGCTTAGCCTCGTAACCCTGTTCATCCAGACTTCAGATAACTCTTAAAGTTTTGTGTGTCTTGATCACATTATTAGTTCTCTGCCTTACCCTTGGACTAGCCACTGCATCAAGAATGTTCACTAAGTGTCATATTTTTCCATATTTAGATGACTTGCTTATCTTTGCAGTCTTTTTTCAGAGTGTCAGGAATCTATCTCTCTGGTAAGAGATCTCTTACACAAGCTGGGATTCCAAGAGAGCATTGAAAAGTCTTTCTTGACTCCTTCATACAGGATTATGTTCCTGGGATGTTAACTAGACACCTCAGCTCAAAAAGTTATTCTTCCACTGAAAATCCCTTTTTTAGTGGCACCATCTCCTAACATGTATTTCATGATAAAAGGGTCTCCATAAGGACTATTCTTGTCTTTTTACCTAAAATGGATTCTGCTGTTTCCATTAATCCCTGACTTCAGTTACCTGTAATCAACCCAGACGAGTGTCTCGCATGCTGTAGCTATTCATACACAACAGAAATATAGTATCTGAAAGACACATTTTTCCCAGGAAGTCTGATTAGAGCTTTTTGCCTTTGATGAAAGAAAAAGTTTGCCTCCTGTCTCTTGCAAACCAAAAATATCTATGTGGTTGGCTTGTTATATTGCCAGTTCTTTGTTATCATAAATGCAAGACTATATGCAGCCCTATTAAAGCACTTTCCATTAGAGTCACCGTAACTTCTGCAGCAAACTTCAGAAAGGTCTCTGCCTAGGACATTTTACACACAGCAGCACAGACTGCTGTTCTTACCTTGAATAAATGTCTTGTGACTGCTGGTTGGGGTTCCATGGAGGATGACACGGTCATTGCACACAGTGGCTTAAGTGAGTGGTCAGCTTTAGATGTTGCTGCTCGTATGGTTGGTGGCAAAGTCCATCCATATTAATTGGCTTTACTGCGACACTCAGGCATATAAGTACCCCAATAAGGAACCTTCTCTTCTAAAATATTTTTGTGATTTGAAATCTTCTTGTCTCTGTCAGAATAAAAAGTGAAGTGCAACTGTGGGCATCAGACATGTAGGGACTTCCATTCAAGTTGTTTGTTTTCTCTACGAGATGAACAGGACATTAAACATATTTGTCAAGCACCCCCCCCCCCCCAAAAAAAAAATCAGAAGTAGATTTAACTCATTTAGGCCTTGCTTTAAGAATAAGCATCTCTGGAAGTTTTTGTGAGCTGCTGTATCATCATAATCCTCGACCTCTGAACTTCCCCTCTCAGTTGGAAAGAAAAGAGAATGCATAACAGAGTTGATGGATTAAAGTCAGATGTCCATGTTTCTGTTGGTTTGAGGTGGGCTACTTTTGAGGCTCTTTTGCAGCCCCACAAACATTTTGTTTTTGTTTTTGGCTCTCTAACACAACTCCCTTTGGAGGCCATTTTGGCTAAGGAATTCAACATGTCTGAAAAGACCGATTTTTTTGGCTAAGACAACAGCAAAGGGAGAACCTAGGATTATTCTGACTGAGGGAGAATGAGGAATTCATCAGTTTTTGTGTGGAGGAATGTCCAGGGCTAGCTTATGGAGGTTAGACCTACTGCTTCTATCCCCAAGACTATACACCTGGACATTCCTCAGAAGCATTCCCAAAAGACAAAATGTATTTTTAACCCTTTACCCTTATTTCCAATTAGAAAACTCATAAGGACAGCTGGTACAATTTTGCAGAAGGACCTTACAAAGTACTGCAGGCTTTTCAGTCTACTCAGAAGTATTCTTCCTCTTCACTTTCTACTCAATTAAAGTAGAGAAATTCCTCTTTTTCTGGAGAAGAAGACTTTTCTAACTCTGACCAGGAAGGCCTAGATTATCATTCACAGATCCCCTCCCCCCCAGATTTCAATTTGATGAAGACACTTGATCCTTGGATCCTCCTGAGTGTAGATAGTCTTTGGGAAAATGGTAGACCAAATGAAGGATATATTTGACTAGGAGGGTGGCAAGATCTCTGACTCTCAAAATAGATATGAGTTTTTAAACATGTACCTGTTGCTATTCCCCCAGTTTTGAGTCTTTAGAAAATGCCTTTATGGCTGCTTCCAGATCCCAACCTCCATTTCCCAAAACAGCCATAACAGGTTGTACAGAGTGCCTGACTCTCGTAAGTTTCTTTATAAAAATCCACCTACTGATCCAGCTGTTATTTCCCTTGTTACTGACAAGAGAACCAGGACATTTCCCTTCTCTAACCCTCTTCTTAGACAAGGATACCATAAGGTATACACTTCTGCCATTTTAGCTTTTAGGGCCTTTATCATTTAAACCTACATGGTGGTAGGTTGTCATAATGGTTAAGGTATTTGCCTTATAAACTGAAGGTGCAGGGTTTTATTCTCACATGGGATAATTGGCTAGGCTTAAAATGGCCCACAAAGGCAGTTAGCCTAATACTAATCTATGATCCTATGGCACCATTACTTCTACCTATTTTGAGCAATCTAGCTCAAACTATTGCTAGCATCTCTAATTCTGATGTAAAATGTGATATTTTGGATATACTTAATTCTATTTCTTGGGTAGATAACACACCATCAGATGTGGTTATGGTGCTGTAAATGCTGCCTCTAGGGCATCTGCTGCTGGTACTGTTCTGAGAAGGCAACCTTGGTTAAGGTTCCAGTCGTTTTTAGAAGATGTTAAAGCACACCTGTTAAATGTTGCCTTAGACAAAGACTTGTTATTCAGAAATGCTCCTGCAGAAGTTTAAAAAATAGACAAAATAGGAATATTTATGCAGGGTGTTAAACAGCTTTTTCTTTCTCCAAAACCTGGATTTCAAAGGAATTATCCAGCCAACCTAGGTCCCATTTTCATAAGCAAACCAAATCAACACAACCAAAAATTGAAAAGGAACACCTTAACACAAGGAGCCAGTGCTGAAAGGAAAAGAACTTTGGATTGCCTTTTTCCAAAACCCTCCCACTCCCTGACTTATCTCAGCAAATTGCAGGGAAGCACTCTCTCTCTCTCCCCCATCCCCTGCATGCAAACTATCACAACAGATACCGCACTTAATACAAAATGGTTACACAGACTCAAAAGGGCATCTTTCTCTACTCCTTTAGAAGTTCCACAGATACCGAGAACCAAATGCAAAGTAATGCCCTGGAGGTACAAAGAAAGTGGTCACGCACTGTCACAGATGCAAACAAAAATGTTCACTCCAAAGTAAGATTCAACACTTTCATCTCTAACCTGAGACTTCACCAGAAGTTTCTTTCTGCCACCAGGGCATTATGTGTATTTGGTTCTCTGATTTGTTTAGCACTCCCACTTCTTTCCACAGATACTCAAAGATCAATGTCACCTAATTTCCCCCTGTCATTTCTGTTTTACTTTAGGAGGTACTAGAACCAGTTCCTTTAGATCAATGGGGAAACGGATATTTATTCTATACTTTTTCTGGTACCCAGAAAAGAAGGTACCTGGAGACCATTCTGGACCTACTTTTCACATGTTCCAAAATTCAGAATGTTAACACTTCAAACTCTTATTTTCTCTTCTTTCTCCTCAAGCTATTTGGGTCACTCTAGATTTAAAAAATGCTTACATTTAAATTCCCATTCAGAAGAATCACCAGTCTTTACACAATCCCAAAGCGCAGACTCTTAATAACCAATTTACTTTGCTTTTTGGTCTCTCTGTCACTACAAGCATCTTTACCAAATGCCTTCCTCCAGTAATAGCCTACTGCAGACTTCAAGGTATTAGTATTTTTCCCTAAATGGACAGTTGTGTGGTTGCATCTCCATCGAGTCAGTAAGCTCTAACAGCTTTAGAATCTACAATGAACTTTGACCACTTCTAAGATTCACCATGAATTTAAAAAATGTCATCCCTGCAACCAACCCATCAAAGTGTTAGTTCTGGGATTCCTCTTGGACAATCTTTCAGAACACCAAAATATCACTGCAAGGGAGTATTTAATGTCCCTGGATTTCAAATCCTTGTCTACTCCTTTATGCCAGACCTCATGTGAGCAAAATCTAGTATTACTTGAAGTCGATGTGGGCCCAGCACATCCAACCTCTCTCAGACAATTCCAGTCCACAATTTTGTAAAGAGGATACTGTAGTGGAACTGTTATGACAGGCCAAAGGAGTTCTCTCCAATGTAGAAGTTCCATTCTCCCTTCCTCCTGTTTGTCAAAATGTGGCCACAAATGCTTCTAACTTGCCTTGGGGTGCTACTTCCCAAAGAATCAAGATGCAGGGTATTTCAGAACTGCACCTTGAATGTAAGCATATCAGTCTGAAAGAGATTCTTATTATATTGAAAGCTGTATACCAACTGTGGAATGCAGGCATGCTGCAAGGGGTGACCGACAGTACTTCAGTGTGTAGTACATAAACAGGGCAGTAGAAGAAGTAATCCCCTGCGGAGGCTGCCCATGATTGCCTGGAACATGGCCATTCAGTACAACGTACTCCTCCAGGCAATAGAGATAACTTCAGAGCAAAACACTGTGGCAGACGTCCTGAGCAGATCCAGGCCAGACCATCATGAGCAGTTACTATTCTGAGATGTCTTTCTGCAAATAGTTCTCCACTGGGGAATTCCTTGTTTAGATCTGTTTGTTTCAAAATACAGCAGTAAACTTGAACAGTTCTGCTTCAGGACATCTTGCAAAGAGGCCTGAAGATAGATGCCTTTTCACGTCCGTGAATAAGAATGTTTCTATACAACCCTTCCTCTCATTTCTAAAGTTTTGCAATAGGTAAGGAAGGAGTTGCCAAAGATGTTATTGATGACACCCTTTTGACTCAGACAGGACTGGTTCTCCTCTCTATGTAATCAGCCAAGGGCAGTCACCAAAAACTTCCTCATGGGTGGACTTCCTCACACAGGACTATGGGATCTTTGATTCATTCAAATATTCAAACTCTGAACCTAACAGTTTGGATTTATTTATTCATTTATTTACATTTCTTGACCGGGATAAGTGTTTGATTCCTTTCAGGCATCTTTATCTGAGGACATGCAGCAGATATTTAATGAGCAAAAAAACAAACAAACAAAAGAAAAAAACGCTACTAGAAAATATTATTTATTTGAAAGGAAAAGATCTTCTCTTTGGTGCCAAGATAGAAGACAGGACCCATCTTAAGCAGGGGCACCCTTAGTTCTACTGTACCTCTGTGAATTGATCAGTTCAGGCTTGGTGTATACTTCTATAAAGGTACATCTTTCAACCACTTTTGCCTGCCTGCCACTGAAACTTCCATTATCTGTGCCACTTCAAGTCGGGCAGCTTTTTAAAATTGTATTACATACTGGGCCACCAAAGAAGCAGGTGACTCCCACATGAAATTTCATTTATGTTCTAGAAAAGTTAACGCAACTTCCCATTCAACCAGCAGTTAGGTCTTCTCTAAAATTCCTAACTTGCAAGATGAGTGTTTAAATTACAAGCCCTTGTAATTCAAGCCTTTTAGCATGTTTTTCAAGGACAGGATGACTCTCAGAACCAACCCTTCCTTTATGCCAAAAGTAGTCTCTGGATTTACCATTAAGCAATCTACTGATACTGTCTTGCACCAGCAACTCTTTCAGTAAGACTTTCACAATACTGCTTGTCGTGGTTCCTTAATTACCTATCTGGAAGGCAACAAGCTGTTAAATGGCAACAAAACTTCTCATCCTTTTAACCAGTTACCACAGGTGCCCTTCAGGGCTCTATCCTGGGTTCTCTACCCTTTAATATATTTATTAATGACCTCCACACCTGCACTTACTATGCTAGTTTAGTTTAGTATGCAGATGACACATCACTAATATGTGTAGCCTCAATAATAAATAAGCTCCAAGACATTAACCCAAAATCTTTTTCCTGTGTAGAAACCAGGCTCAAAGAATCCAAACCTCCTACTCGACCCCAAGAAAATGAAGTTAATGCTTTTCACCTCAAAAAGTTGTCAAAATCAATATTTTACCATAAATTCAGCAAATACTGTCATTGAAACTTTAACTCGCAGTAAAGTTCTAGGTGTTATAACAGACAACAGTCTCAGATATGACCACCATATATTGCACCATTAAATCTACACACCAGAAACTAGGCACCCTTTATAGAATTGATGGATTCCTTACAGATAGTGCAAGAGAAACTCTAGCCATGACCTTCTTACTGTCGACTCTCTTATATGCCACTCCTAGCCTAACAAACATAAACAATACTCAAAGAAAGTAATTTGCCACATGCTACAGTAAAATAGCTAAATTTGCCACCAGTCTCCCTTATAGGACCCACCATTGTCTTAGCTCAGTGGTTCTGAACCTTTACAAGCTGGAGGACCCCTTTTATAAGGGAAATATTACAACAGACCCCTATATTTTGGATTGTGTTTTTAGACTGATATTAATTATAAATTAAATAATATAAATAAAGCAACATTTAAACTTTAAAAAAATATTTTTAAAGGATTACAAATTAAACAGACTCCAACTTCTAAAACTGTCAGATGAGCTAAACATGTACTTGAGTTAATTTCTAGAAGAATATCAGACTGCAGACTATTGCAAGATTAGCCCATAACCTGAGAACAGAATCAAACCCTGTGCCTTATATCTGTGAAGTAAAGTCCTTAACCATTGTGCCAAACCCATTGCTCCTTAAATGCATGCCCTCATCTCTTATGCTTATTAGAAATATGCAGCTAATATGCTGAGACTATCCATATCCTCTGATCTCATTTCTTTCAAACTCTTCGGATGACTGTTAAAATAATTTATTTAATATTGCTTGTGAGGCCCCTCCTCTGAGCCAGTACTCTGAGTCTTAATCCTCACCACTGACACTGGAGATGGGCATTCACTTGGAACAAAAGATAGACACACACAGTATTTCCAGATGCAGCTCTCTGCATCAAGCACAATTTCCCTTAAGAGCACACAGGGAACACATTCCATTCTGGAGATGGGTTTCCTTCTTGCTCTCCAAGGCCCCAAATAAGACTCCCCACTGACACAGCTGTAAAGTTAAGTCCTCAGCCAAGTGTTCCAAGCCAAGTCCTCCATCACCCTCTCTGTGAAACCAGTGTTCTGTGTCCCTGCTCCAAGCAGCTGACACACACACTCTTTGAGATTTGATTTTCATAGACACAGACACACACACACACAAAGGCTGGGAAAGATATACCAGTTATTCCTCCCCTGCCTAGACTATAATGTAGGTACTGCCACCAGAACAATCAAAAGCCACCTACTCTAAGGCTCTTACAAGGGTACCCAATTACACTGAATAAAATTATTACTAATACAAGTGGTAGTGTCATCAAATAAATGTAAATACTCTCAAATGTGAAAATATTCTCTAAAAGACCAGCCACAATGAAATGTTTAAATATATTTCATAATATTAATAATAAATAATAAAAATAACATGAATATGCTGAATATCTATTTACAGTAAACACCAGAGTTTCAATCACAGGAAATATTAAAAATAGCACAGATAGAAAGATTCACACAGATACAGAAAAACAATACTTAACTAATCTCACTATATTTTCCTGACTGATCTAAAGAATTACTATTCCCTGGTTACTTACTTAAAGCAAGGCAAGATGAAGTAGATGAGTGGTCTTCCTTCTTTGTCAGGTTTCAAAAGCAGACTGCCCTGAGACTTCTCATCTAATATTAAACATCATTTCAGTGCTGGCTTACATAGTGACATCGCATACATCTGGTCATCTGACTTTGGTTCCCACACTACCCCCTTTGCTAGAAACTTGAACCAGAATTTAGCACACATGTGTTTTCACACACACAGATGGAGTTTTGCTGAGATTTGTTATAGCATCTGGAAGCTATAAAACCATTTCAAACTTCCACCCTTCCAGGGTAGCAATTAGTTAACTCCTAAGGACAATACAGTAGGATTCCTAGTCCTGGTTTTCACAGACATTTTCTCTCTGGCTGCAATCAGAACTGTATGATGAAATCTTTAACCAGGTAATTTAATTTCAGACTATTTTCTAAAGTCAGCTGGACTGAGATAAACCTCTTCTCTTCCAGTATCCTCTGTTACAATATATTAACTTCAACAATTACAATATAGTCTGACATACAGGTGTATTTCCTTTCTGTTCAGCAGGACCCACTGTTGGTATGTTTTTAACACAAGCAGCTTTACAAATATATTTTCAACACAAACATCTGTACAAATCCATTTGATATACACATGACCTATAATTCTTTACAAAACTCCAGCTAGCTATGCTGGCCTATGTTACACATCCACTGCCTTACTCCTCCTGGCATAGCTGGCAATACCTCACATCATCACATTGCTACCCAAGCCTTAACATGACATCAAGCAATCTTAAATATAATTTGAAAATTTTGAATAATGAGAATCAAATAATTATTCATTTTGATTCTATGCCCCATGCTACATAACATTTCATTTCACTTCTGTAGTGAAGAACAACTCTGTGCCCCATGTTACGTAACATTTCAGTATCAGAATGCATATAAGTATCTATACCTGAATGCTTAAAAGCTAAAAGTTTCAGACTGGAGATCAGCATGGAAACATACAGCATGCTGTTGGACAGTGCATGAAATTACTTTCTCTTAAATATAACCTCATTATTTTACCTGGGCTTGAATCTCTATGTAAACAGCTGTATTCATTAGTACCATTTAATGGCACTAATTGTACCAGTTAGTGTACAAACCATATCATCTTATAAAATGCTTTTCTTTTTACACTTTTTTTCTAACCATTTCAGGGGTTTTAACACCAAAAAACCAAGAACCTGAAGAAGTCTTGTTGATACATGCAGACAAAAGCGCTCAATTTTATTAAACACTTTCAGCTAAGAACTATGTGCCTTCTGTTTTTCCCACCTACATTGTTTGGATTTCATTTCAGGGGTTTTCATGTTTTGAAAACTGTACATTTTAAAGTTGTCTAGAAAATAGTGTTTTGATCTAATTTATCACGTTTATTTCATTAATAAAAAGTAACAAAAAAAGTATGCCCTTAAATCCTAAATCTTTACGCAATCCTTATTAGACAAAATCCTTAAATACGTTCAGTTTAACACATCATCATCAAACACAACTCTCAACAAGTCAGAAATACATTCAGAAATAATCATGGACACTTTTAATTCACACGTTTAGGCTAATAGGAATAATATTTAAATATATATTTTCTGAAATAAAAGTAGTATATAACTAAAATTAGTAAGCGCAAGTCACCACTTTTTCTCCAAAGGTTACCAGTTTTAAGAAGGGTTAAAAGAAACAAAGCTTAATAATTAAGTCAAAATTGGGTACAGTTGAGAGTTATCCCATTAAATAACTTACCAAAAAAGTCACAATTCCTGTAAGATAACCAGCACAGTGATGAAAGATTTGCATAATGCACATATCATTTAAATTTTATGTAATTGAGCTACATTTTTCTTTCTGCACGTATGAGGCCTGAATGGAGAGATGAAAAGTCAGCAAGCAAAGAAGAGTAGTAGTGCTGAAACTGAATTCATCTTCAAGTCTTGGTAAGTACCTTCACGAGGTGGACCCTGTTTTTCACAAATTTTCACCAAGGTGACACTGATATATAGACTGTATTTGTATAGTGTATATCATGGACAGAAGTAAGTTAAAAACAAAAAAAGATAGCTGGGTGCACAAGACCCAGGATAAAAAAGTGCCCAATCCTGATAGGTGCACTGGTGCCAGAACTGGAAGAAATGACAGTGTAGAATCCTCAAAATATGGAAACATTCCTACAATGAGGCCAGGCCAGGCCCAGGGTGAGGATGCCTCCCCTTTGTTGTAGAAGGAATTAGCAGTCCACAAAAATCACAAAAACTGATAGGCCAAAGAAGAGCCATAAAGACGATAGAGTGGATTATTGAGGATAAGAAAGAAATTATGTATTGTTACTGTTATGCAAAAGGCCCAGAATTTCCAGACAGAGGATGTACAAATAGATTGAGATAAATTAGAGGAAAGAAAAATAATTCCACAGGAGAAACTGTCAGAAGCTTCATATGAGAATTTGCATTCATTAATACAACAGATTTTTGAAAACCAGTATATAGGTCAAGAAACTTTGATCTGCTGGGAAAAAGAAGTATCTGAGGAAGTACGAAAATATAAACGACAAAACCCAGATATTTTTGAAAAGTATAAGAAAGAACAAGAATGGACATGAGAAAGCAAGAGAGATTTGATATGCCGAAGTATTTATGCAAAGGAGAAAGCCAAATGAATCAATATAAAGAAGATAGCCACAAATATATTTGAAGAGAAATACAGGCAAAAGCATCCAAATATGGAAAATTTCACAATAAAAAAATCACAAAGATGGAATGTAGAAAAGAAGATTAGTAAAGTAGAAGTTAAAAAAAAAATAGAAGTTGAAGTTCTGGGTCTAACACAGATTACATCACGGCACAGTGGAGTGAGTCCCCAAAGTAAGGAGAAGCAGGAAAATCAGGAGACATCTGAAGACGAAATATGGACATGGGAAAGAAAGAGATTTAATATGGTGTAATATTTATGCAAAGGAGAAAGAAAAACTAACCAATACAAAAAGAGCAGCACCAAAGATATTTGAAGAGAAATACAAGCAAAGGAATCCAGATATGGGAAACTTTTCAATACAAAAAAATAAGACAAATAGGAAAATTAGAAAAGGAGATTAGTAATGGAGAAATTAAAGAAATAGAAATTGAAGTTATGGAACACTTGCGAAGTGAAGGATTCAGTGTAGAAAATCTAATGCAGAAAGCACCACAACAGGATGGGAAACCAGTGGAACAGGAAGCAATTGGTCAGGAGCCATATCAAGATATTTTGGAGCCTTCCACAGGAAACCGGTATGAACATCCACTTGAAGCTAGACAGCACGGCAAGGAACAGGAAATTGTGACAACTGATGCAGTCAATGTTGAGGAGTGATAGGCCAATGAGTGGGTTCAGGCACCTAGGCGGTGCGACAACCCACTGTGAGACGACTGGATGTGGACAGATGGCAGTATGGAAGTTTAGCTGCAATGACAAATGCCTGCAGACAATTCCCTGCGAAAAGAAAAGAACCCCCTGCACCCTAACCACAGGTGTGAGGCAAAAACCCTGTATGTGATCTACACTACCCCTAGAAAACACCGTGTGCAACTAACACTGTAACATGTGCCTAGAATAGGATGCCAAGTGGGCATCAAAGTGGTACACTGAAACCTGTGTGCTGTGGGCAAAGCCTTTATTAATGCAAAATGTAAAGTAATGTGGGAAGTGCTTGGTGCATACTAAACCATGATATAATCATAACTTATAGAAATGTGCCACAGCGGAGGAAATCCTGCACGTCACTATAGTAACACTTATGTTGCAAGATGTGTTTTAGACGACGCCCTTACAACAACTCAGGTACCAACTCCTTTTCCCAATGGTTCTTGGAATTTATAAATTCCAATGCCCTGGATCAACTAATCCATTGTCCCACCAGGGCTCCAATATCCCAGACCTGGTCATTACCAACATGGGAGACAGATGCTCCACACCAGTGGTCACCCCTTATTGGTCACGCCTGACTATAAGCAAATCATCCTTGACATCCACATCCAACAGGAGCAGAACTTAACAGATACCCGTCGAGAATCTCTGTTGCGAGGGATGCCTGTGACACCAAGGAAGGCAATTGTTGTAAGGGCCGCGTCTTCCAAAACACATCTTGCAACATAAGTGTGACTATAGTGACGTGCAGGATTTCCTCCGTGCTGTGGCACATTTCTATAAGTTATGATTATATCATGGTTTAGTATGCACCAAGCACTTCCCACATTACTTTACATTTTGCATTAATAAAGGCTTTGCCCACAGCACACAGGTTTCAGTGTACCACTTTGATGCCCACTTGGCATCCTATTCTAGGCACATGTTACAGTGTTAGTTGCACACGGTGTTTTCTAGGGGGTGTAGTGTGTAGATCACATACGGGGTTTTTGTCTCACACCTGTGGTTAGGGTGCAGGGGGTTCTTTTCTTTTCACTTCACAGGGAATTGTCTGCAGGCATTTGTCACTGCAGCTAAACTTCCATACTGCCATCTGTCCACCTCCAGTTGTCTCACAGTGGGTTGTCGCACCGCCTAGGTGCCTGAACCCCCAATGAGTTCCCATATGACAGAGCAATGGAGGGCACAGGATGAAATTGAAGAGAAGGTGCTACAGGAAGATGCTATAGAACATTCTATAGAATGCCTGCAGGAAATGGAAAACAAGTAATGTGCCTTCAGTTTAGAAGAAAATGAGGTAAGAGAAGAGTTGCTTGATTTAATAGACATAGGTATATTAAGATCGAAAGAAATAGACTGCAGAAGGTCAATAAAACCCCAAAAGTCAGAAGTCTTATAAAACAAATAAACACATTAATTAGGACTGTCCATAGAGATCCATGAGATATAACAGAAGTAAACAGGATATATTACTGTGCAGCTATATTAATAACTGATAAAGTTTTACCACAAAAACATGGGGTAGTAAGGGAAGGGGAGAAATTGAATGCTGTCATGGAAATATCGAATAGAGAAAACTATAAAGTAGTTAAGACAAGAAGTGTCACTGTTGGAAGACTATAGAAGAGGGAACCGAACCGATCAACAAAAATACTAAGAAAGATAGATGTGATAAAAGCAATGCTCAGTATTAGAACAGACCAGGATCTATCATGTACTATCATATATACCATCTATCATACTATCATAAATACCAAACTAAAAATTTCAGCACAGGCAGAAAAACTTAGAAGATACACAGATAATTATAAAGTTAAAGTACAAAATAAGCAATTTATTGATGACCCAAAAAAGTTTTACAGAGAATTGGGAAACAAGGTAAAAGGAAGTGAAAGACCGCCAAAAAAGAAGAAATAGATGCATTTGGGGGAAGTATCTATGAAGATTCTGTGGAACACAACAAAGATGCTAAATGGATAAAAGAAGTAAAAGGAAGAATGAAGAAGTTTAAAGGTACAGAATATGAAATGGGATGAAGTAACAGCCATAGAGATTGAAACAATGTTAAGAAAAGCCTCTAATTGGAAAACCCCAGGCCCAGATGCAGTACTTAACTTTTGGTTAAAAGTATTAACATCGTTGCATGAAGAGTGAGCCATGAGTAAGAAATATTTATATGTGCACCCTGAACAGACAACAACCTGGCTAACAACAGGTAAAACAATGCTCCTACTTAAGAGTGAACCTGCAAGCTACCTCAAAAATTTTAGACCAATAACTTGCCTTCTGACGACGTATAAACTATACACAGGAATGGATGTCGACAGAGTTTATAGTCATTTAGAAGAAAACTCAATTATGGCTTTAGAACAAAAGGGCAATAAAAGAAAGTCATATGGAACAAAGGATCATTTGTTGTTAAATAAAATCATAGTGGAGAACTGTAAAAAGGGAAAGAATCTAAGTATGGCATGGATTGACTACAAAAAAAATTTGATAGTACGCCACATTCATGGATAAAATAGTGCTTAAAAATGTATAAGATACACCCTACACTGAACGACTACATTACAGTGACCATGAAACAGTGGCCGACCACTTTGCAATTAAGCCATGATAAAGGACAAATTATTATCCCAGGGATAAAAATTCAAAGGGGGATATTCCAGGGTGACTCACTGTCACCATTGCTATTCTGTCTTGCCCTTAACCCATTAAGCTGCCTACTTAACAGTTTAGACCATGGCTATAATTTGGCTCCTAGAAAATAACAAAGTCTAAAGACTTCTCATCTTCTCTTTGTTGATGATTTGAAACTGTATAGCTCATCAGATAACTTTTTCAGATGATATTAGAATGTTGTTTGGTCTTGATAAATGTGCAAAAGCAACCTTTAAAGCAGGAAAAACTGCAGCATCAGGAAAACATCAGTTTGAGACAAGAATATGATGTAAAAGAACTTGAGCAAGAGGGAGGGTATAAATACTTGGGAACTGATGAAGGATCCGCAATAAAACACGAACAAATGCAAATAAAACTTAGGAATACTTCAGAAGACTTAAAATTAATCCTGAAAACAGAGTTGACATCTAGGAACAAAATCCAAGCTATAAACCAATTTGCTCTTCCTGTCCTAACTTACAGTTTTGGCGTGATTGACTGGCCCCAAAACGTGTTGGATAGATTAGATATTAAACCGTGAAGGATGCTTCATGCTCACCAAATGATATATAAAAATCAGTGCATACCAAGATTACATATTCCCCATTCTGAAGGAGTGATGAACCTCCTTGAAACTGATTACATGTATAGATCTGCAATCGTGGGACTCCACACATATCTGCTGACCTCACAAGACCCAAACATAGTGAAAGTGTTGAAACATGAGGAGAATAAATCTAAGATAACTTGTCTACTTAACCTAGCCGAAGCATATCGGTGTCAAGCAGGAATAAAAATCAAACCAGAAGCAGATAAAAATCAGGCAGCAACTGAATGTGCCAAAAAAAAAAAAAAAAAAAGAATATAAGGTGAAGGACCAGATGAAGAGACAAGAAATGTGGCAAATCCATAAATATAGTTGCAAGCATAGAAAACTTCTGGAAGAACCTCTTGTTGATCAGGAATGAATGCAGGAGAGGTGAATTCAAACCAAGAGATGAAAGATTAATAGTGGTCCCAAGATAGTGGATTACGTACATGCTGGTTTACAAAGTCCATTGAACATGTGGGAGAAATAGACAAATGTCGGTTTTGTAAAACTGAATTGGAAATAGTCGCACACCACGTTGCTGGTTGTGACATATTAATGGTAGAAGGACTGTATACTGAACGGCATAGTAATGTGGCAAGACTGTTGCACTGGAGATTGTGCAAACATTATGGGATTAAAGTACCTGAAAAATACTGGAAACATGAGCCACAAAGCATCATAGAAAATCGACATCACATGGGATCATCCATTACCAACAGTTCAAAAGATAGATGCTAGAAAACTGGATAATAGTGGTCCAAGAAAAGAAGACAGAAATAGCATTGATCATTGAAATCACCTCACCCAGTGACTACAGTGTCCTGTGTACAGAGAGACATAAAGTTGTAAAATATCATTATTTGCAAGCAGAAACAAGAGCAATGTGGAAGAAGGATACCCAAATAGTTCCAATAGTAGTAGGAGCAACAGGTCTTATAAAAAAAAGTCTACAATAATATTTAGATATGTTGACCCATCATTGCAGGGAACATTGGCAATTTTTGAGAAAGCCAGTGAAATGCATATTAGAATGTTACTCAATAACTTAAACAATTGTGACAAGTTTCGCAGCAACATCACGAAAACTCAGAGGGAATTCATTGATTTTATAAAATCATAAAACAATTGGGTCATGCAACCGGACAAGGGTGGGGGAATTGTGTTTATGGATGAGACATGTTACAATAGTAAAATGGATAGCATGTTAACAAGCACTAATTACGTAAAGGTATCCATAAACGAACTCAATCAGGCATACCAATGTATTAGAATTTTTCTAAATGACTTGTTTATTGATACATCCATTTCCATTGACACATACCAATATCTAACCATGCCAGCCCCCCCTAATTCCAGTTATTTTCGGAATACCGAAAATACATAAAAACTTACTGGATCCACCCTTCCGCCCAATCATTGATGGGCGCCAATCTATTACCTACGCTTGTGCCAAATAGGTTGATTCTAGACTCAAACCTTTGTTAAAATCTGAAGCACAAATTTGTAGGGATTCCTGGGCTTTCTTGGAAGGTCTTAATAAACTAGAATTTGACCTTTTGTATAATTTATTGACTGTAGATATTAAAGATCTATACACAGTCATTCCCCAGGATTTAGGCCTCAAATGGATTCATGATTTTCTTTTACTTAAACAAATGGAAGGGGCAGATATTGATTTAGTCATCGCATTGTTAGAGGTAGTGTTAAATAATAATTTTTTCATGTTCAAGGAAGAATATTTTCTTCAAAAATCAGGAGTTGCTATGGACTCCCCTTGCGGTGCCAGTTTTGCTAATGCTGTCATGGCATTCTGAGAGCGAACACACCTTTTCCCACATTCCATCTTTAAGGAGAGTGTAGTCTGGTACATGAGGTACCAAGATGATATGTTCTTCCTTCTAAAAAGGGATGAGGAACATGCACGAAGATTAGTTGAGATCATGACATCATTCACACATTTTTTGGAGTTCGCTTTCCAATTTGATGAACAGGCAATTAGCTTTCTGGACATATGGCTCTGGAAAGATACAGCTTTCAATAGATATGCTACACGCATCTTTAGGAAGCCTACATATTCTAATTCTTTCTTGCATTTTGAAAGTTGCCACCCTTTCTATCAGAAGAGAGCTGTAGTCAAGGGGCAGCTAGTTAGGGCTTCGAGAATGATTGCAAGTAATGAGGATTTTTTCACAGAATGTGAAAATCTTAGGAATATGTTTGTAAAATGTGCTTATCCAGGTTCCCTTATAGATGGTTTAATTAAAGAAGTTAGCCATAAGAGAGAACCTGGCCATTTTAAGCCTCTCTTGTCCAAGGGGTACAGCGACATGGATGAAATCCCACTTTCACCTATCTCTCCAGTAAGATGTGGACTACTTACTGGACTACTAGTAGGGAAGTAGGGAATAATTATGTCACTAGTTTAAATGGACGCCTTTAATCTGAGGAAAATTTTGGTTAACAACTGGAATTTCATGGTTGAGGACTGAATCACCATGGAAAGTTTGGGTAGTGGCCCCCTTGGTGACATACAAAAGTGGGGCGCATTTGAAAACTTTGTTTGAAACCCATAGTAAGCACCCCAAATCCAACTGGGGGATGCACAAATGTGGACGTTGTCACTACTGCAAACATATTTATGTAGGGACACTTGTTTTCATCAGAGGTAGAAAATACACTATAAAAGGCCGGTTTAATTGTGAAAGCCAAGGCATAGTATATCTAGCTACCTGTCTCCAATGTTCGGCCTTTTATTTGGGTAAAACAGAACACCCTTTTAAACAATGAATATATGAACACATATATTGTATATCTAGAAATACTATTACCAATGCCTTGGCTAAACACATTATTGATTTTCACATTCTTTTCAGTTTACAATAGTAGACCAAGTCCCCAGAAATGTCGGGGGGGGGGGTCCTTGGAATCTTAAATTAGAAGAGCGGGAACTTATTTGGCAACTGCAGACTGATGCACATATGCATCCTGGTCTAAATGAAAAATGTTCAATCAAATGTTTATTAAAACTAAAGTCACTAGCCAGATGAGAATCTTATAAGTCAGAAATATATAAGGTGTGGTTTCTTGAGATTCAATTTTTAGTATTAAGAAGAGTGCTTCAAATGTAATTCCAATAATTTTTCCATGTAAATTCAAAATTTCAAGTTTTAAGCTTTCCTGTCACCGTGGAGATGGTAATTACTGTGTAAGTGACACTTGCACAATGCTTTTTTTGCTGAGCAGTGTATTTTATGTTTAGTAGGTTGCATGGTTTTATTTCCCAGGAGTACCTTAAAATACTAACAAGTTATTCAACAGTGAATTTGTTTTAATTGAATAATGAGTCTTAAATGGGCTGATTGAAGAATTTGTAATGTTTTTAAACAGAGAAATGTGGGTAAAAAATATGTCTGAAGAAGTATAAGCGTTTGCTATATGAAAGCGCTAACAATAAATTGGATTGTGGTCATGTCAGTTTATTGTTTTTTCGCAGTTGGTTCATGGTGTTTTTTACTTGTCTATAATTAGATATGTTACCAATACATGTAACTCCTTACGAACTGCAGAAGGAGTCATTACTGGGCACATTGCGGGTGCTGCAAAGAGCAGTTTTGGCTGACATCGAAGACTGAAACAATACTAATTTCATGAACTTTAATCATACTTTGACTTAGGAATGGGGTCCATTCCCGTCATGGTATTAGAAACCCAACAGATTTGGAGAAATTAAAAAGGGAAGGTAAAATGTTCACATTTTCCTGTACAAGACCAGCTTGGTCACGCAATTGGAACCTACAAAACAATAATAATGCTGCAGCTGAAAGGAGGGATTTCCAATCTCATTGGATGTCATAGCTGTTTGCTTGTCAGCCTTGATCTTCTAGTGGGTGATGCATTTCGCTCATCATGACATCCTGTCAGCTGTTTGTATACAGTTGATATAAACAGGACTTTTTCTTTGGCGTCATGAGTTTAAAAGTGTTGTGTCCTGAGGAGGTGTTCAAAAGCCAGTATATGTCTTTCCAGCTCCTTTCAGGGTTTAGCTCAATATTACTAACACAGACCCTCAGGTTAACTTAGTCGTACAATATGAAAGAGTAACCCAGTCCTTCCTGGTTTTGGATCCACCACGAACCCCTAGAAATGATCAGTCTGACCTCCAGGGGTCCGCAGACCACAGTTTCGGAATCACTGTCATAACTTAAAGCAGTTAAACTGCCTTGAGCTGCACAGCTGTCTAACATATTCACACCTGACTGCAGAACACAAACTCGTTCATCATCCAGAAAAATGCCCTGCACTACAAAATTTATTACTACCCTCATGTCCAGCAAGGGACCTCAGTTGTAGTAAATTCTTATTGCTCACAAATAAGTCAAATAATGTTTCAGGAGACTCGCTGTACTCCCAATGCATTGCTAAACACTGGAATAGTATTCCCATGCAAATAAAACTCTCCTACAAACTTGGTAGTTTTAAACTACTGCTTAAACAGCATTTAAACCAATTCTGGTGTTGTACACACTTTTCACAAGGTTGAAACTTTTTCACTGTACAATACTATCCAAATGCTCTCCGTAGACAATATTCTCAACCTCATACTGAAATGACAAAACAGTTTTTATACATAACTGCTGCCTGTACAATCCATTAAGTTGCATGTGTGCTTTCTTGTTAGTAACTTCCATCTCTGTAAAATCTTAGAATGTATATGTATAAATGTAAATAGAAATGTAACTACTGTTTGTGTATAAATGTGAATAAAAATGTAACTACTCTGTGTTTTACTAGAACTTAATATAATGCAATGTAAGCAAATGGAACTTTTCTCCCTGGGCCGCCACTGAAAATGTGTATTACCCAGTCAGACTTTCCTGGTAAACAAAGACAAATAAATAAAATCCTCGGGCTGCCTTGCTGGCAGTCTGAATGCAGGATCTTCACCCCTATTAGTCTGCTAACCACATTGCTGTTGCTTCCATTGCCTACATTAATCCAGATAAGTACGCCTTCGGGTTCCTTATTTTTCTTTTTTTAGTTGTGTTTGTGTAAAAGATTTGTTAATGTTAGCTACGAGAGGGAAGTGTGATTGTAGTAGGCAGATAACTTATAAAGATCTGCACTCCCAGTGTTTGTTTGTTTAGGACCAGAACATGATTACAGAAACTGCAGTATCTGCCAATCGTTCATCCCAAAAAACTCTTCGTACCAGACTTTCTTCTTTAAATAGTTGCTCAGAGACCCAAGTCTGAAGCATATTGTGCAAACCAAGATGGCCTACTCACATCAAAAAGGAAGATAAAAAAATCTAGACCCATAGACTACAGTTAATAAAAATGGTTTTACTGCCCAAGATCCTATATATAGCCTTGACAATACAACTGTTACCAGAAAGGAATATACTTAAAGAAATAAATTCATGCCTAATAAAATTTTTATGGTTTCCCAAAAGAAACAGAATACCTTTAATACATATCAAACCATGGAAACAGGGAGGATTAAATTTTCCTGATTCAATATCTAAAACAATCTCGGATTGGATAAGTCCAAATTACTCTGCAAATTGAAAGAATTACTAACTGTAATGTCAATAAATCAATTTGATTTACAAAAAAAATCTCAAATAGATAAAAACAATTTGCCATGACACATGTTCTGTATTTGTATGCAATATAACATAACTAAACCCACTAAAACTCATATGATTAATTGTTACATTGACTCATTTAGGAAAATTATTAATGCAAATATAGATTTAAAAATCTGGTTTGATCTTTTAGCACCATTTATAGTCGCAAATAACTTTCCATATAAAATATATAGAGATTATTAATTCCTGGGAACAGAAAGGATTTGTTTGTTAGCTCCAATGTATCAAATAACTAAAAGTTTTAGATATGCAAGTAAACAACATACAAAATTCTACAACAGACCTGGCTAACTTTACAGAGTATTCTGTCATATTTGCAAGATTTAAGTAGCATAATTAAGAATTCTTCATTTAAAGAAATACCTAAATTTACGAAATACATATATGAAATCATATATAATGACTTTGACACAGGAAACAGTATTTAAAAATTTTACAAAATATTGATAAACTATAAAATAACACCCAAAACCTCATATTGGAAACATATAACAAAAGGACACTCAATACAGTAAACTGAAGATATTAAAACAAATATCTTATTATCGAAAAAATATACATCCTTTACACAATACTGGAAAGTTTTTAATTGGAAATGCCTGCACAGAGCATTCTTAACCCCAAAATCAATAAAATTAGTTCTTCGATAAAAGGAATATGTTGGAGATGTGAACAAGTGCACAATGCAGATTGGAACCTTATTTTCTTTGACTGTGTTAAAATTAAGCCATTTTGGAATGGTATGGAATGGTATTAATAACTTTCTACAAGCTTTATTTAATGAATCATTTTATTTAATTACAGCTCTCGTATTATTAAATGTGAACGAAGGTCCTCATTTGAATAGGTCAAACATGTATCGAGTATGGACTATACTTGCAATTTCAAGGAGTGTATAACAAGAAGATGGAATACAAACACAATACCAACTTTGGAAGACTTCTACATCCTACTGAAGATCACATCATTATTGGAAATTAAAATTAAAGAACTAAGAATTTATCCAAAGCCACTTATCAATAACCCTGACTGACACTATACAATAATTGATCAGACACTCTGATAATGGAGTGTACATACTTATAAAGTAACTGTATACATTAAGATCTGTTATAGTGTCAGGCTAATTTAAATAGTGTACATAGTTATTTAAGATGTTATGTATAAATACAATGGAATTCATTCAAATATATTTGAAAAAATAAAAAAAAATTTTTGAGAAAAAAAAATCTAGACCCAAATCATCAGCTACTAAGTCTGAGTCAAACATTCCCACTGAGGTGAATCTGCTGTAATCAGATTCCTACTCAGATGCCCGCTACAATGGCCTCACCAGAGACAGATATGGTGTCTTCTTTCTGCACATATGATGAGACTGTGCCTACCACCTGGCATTGTAATCAAGTTCCATCAGGGTTCTGAACCATCTCTTTTTGTTGGATGGATGCCAAGCCTAAGAAAAAGAAATAAAACAAATCCAAGCATATTTCTCCTTCCTGGACACCTCAGGAAAAGGAATGGTTTGAATCTGCTCAAGGTCTGTAGGAGACCATTGTGTCAATGAACCCCCCCCCCCCAAGAGACTACATGAATCTTCATTTGAAGAAGAGGAAGAATCGGACTCCTTAGCCACAAATATAGTCTCCTGGACAATTTGTTTCAGATGATGAAGACAGCTTGTACATTGACTCCCCTATAGAAAAAATGTCCTTTGGGGAAACTATTATTAGGATGATGGAACATTTTGAATGGGCATCCAGACAAGTCACTGGTGTGTAGAAAAGATACTATGCATTGCATGAGGTAGGAGCCCAAAACGTTTGCCAGTCCCCCCTGTTTTAGAGGCCTTCTTGGATGCTTTGGCATCTACTTCTTCCCCTTATTCCCAGCCACCAGCTCTCAAAAAGTGTGAGAGGTTTTATAAGGTCCCTGATAACATGATGTTTCTGTACAAAGATCCGATAGCGACTATTCTGAAGGCTCTGTCTCTACTAAGTCCACCAAGCTATTACCCGCAGCTGATGTTTTGCAGTCTGACAGAGATAGTAGGCCCATGGACAGGTATGATAAAAAAGAAAAGTCTACACTTCTGCCACGTTAGCCTTTAGGGTTCTAAATTATCAGAATCAGATGACAAAACATCTTTTGTCCATTCTAGGGGAATTACTGCTAATTGGGAGAGTACTGAACATAAGGCACAAGTGATACCCATGCCCATTCAAGATACATGAGTAGTCAGGCATTCTATGAAATGCAGCTATAATGCTGTAGAGGCATCCTCCAGGGCAACAGACACTGGCTGTGTTATTTGTAGATTTGTTTGACTTCATCTCCTGCTCCCATTGGAGGACATCAAGACCAAACATCTGTATTCCCCCCGTAATAGGCTGATTTGTTTGTCCATACTGCAGCTGAACGTTTTAAAACTGTGAAGAAGGGTAAAATAGCGCAGGATTTTAAACAGATTTTTTTCTCACTTTTATCCCCGATATCAAAGGAATCATCTTTCTAAGCCCACTTTCTTTGTCCATAAAGAGCAAATGCCCATCCACACATGCAGGAAACGACCCAATAAGAGATTTTAGGCAAAACCTATCAGACATTCTAAATCTGAAAAAAAAAAATCTTTTTCAGACAAATCAGCTACCATCTATCATCTGCCTTTCCGCTCCCTCCTTGGTCCAAGACCCCCCTTGACCAAGAGATTCTCACTGTCTCTACCCCAGAGCTTGGCAGTTCATCACTTCAGACAGATGGGTCTTATCCTTCATCCAATACAGCTACAAAATGTCTTGGAAGGAGTTCACCTCATCAAGGGAAATTCCTCCACCTCCACTCACTCAGGCCAACCATACCCAGTGATTTTTTTTTATTTTATTCAAGACTCTTCCTGGTCCCTAGCAAAGAGGGTACTTGGAGGCCCAGACTAAATTTATCTCATTTCAACACCTTTCTGAAAGTGTCATTATTCAAAATGTTCTTGCAATCTCTATTTCCTTTCATCCTTCCACATGCCTTTCAAGTATCCCTAGACTTGACAGACGCATACCTCCACATCCTCATCCACTGCAGGAAATTCCTCGGGTTCTCTGTTTCTTCATCACTCTTTTAGTTCACTGTTTTGTCCTTTGATCTTTCTACTACCCCCATGATTTTCACAAAGTGCCTTACACCAGCCATTGCTTTTTGCAGAACCCAGAGAATACAAATATGTCCTTTCTTGGACAGTATTCCCTAATCCCCACAGAGGAGCTCATCTTCTTTGGTGTGCAGGCTGAACACACTCACAATGACTGCCTTTTTCCGTCTGGAGAAAGTCTTATACCTGTCCAGCTACTTCCAGTCCCTTCTTCCCATGGGTTTGACTTCAGCAAGAGAAATCCTAAGAACTCTGGGCCACATGGCAGCCACAATAGTTTTAGTTCCCTTTGCCAGAGAGCAAATGACAAAAGATCCATGGTGCTTGAAGTCCTTTTTGGTGTCAGTACTGTTATTCATTGGACTTCAAAAGCCCTCTCTTACCCTTTCATTAAAAGAGTTGCAATTGTGAGTTTCTCAAATCCAGCTAGATCCAGGACTACCCTTTTGCCCACACACTCCCACCCAGGACATCCAAACAGATGTTTCAGATCTGGATTGGAGTGCATGGACAGGCCCATAACTATTCAAGACCAGTGGTCACCCAAGCATGCAAAAGAACATATTAAAGCCAAGGAAATGAAGGCCCTTATCCACGCCCTTCAGGTGTTCTCACACCTCTGGAAACCAAGCCTCCTCAGCATTTTCATAGTCCAGAAAAGGCATATCCCTCAAACAGATCTGTTTGCCTCCTCTCAGAATAGACAGCTCAAGTTGTTTGCTCCAGGACCCCTTGTTCTCATTGCCTGGAGAGTGGATGCCATGACCTTCCACTGAGAGAAAAGTTCCTCTGTGCCTCCCCCCCCTCCCCCAGTCCCAAAGGTCCTCTTGAATTATCCAAAAGGACAAACTAAAAATCACACTAGTGACTCCCTTTTGGCTCAGGCAGCATTATTTTCCTCTTCACCATCTGATCAGGGGCCATCACTACAGGTTACCCTGCAAAGTGGACTTGCTGATACAGAAAAGGGGCTCTCTGAAACATCCCAAGCTGTAGGCTCTCAATTTAACTCTCTGGGTAACAGAATGTTGATCCCTTTCAGGCACAAATTTTCAGAGGACATGCTGCCAGGTACTCCAGGATGTAAGAAGACTTACAACTCTAGAAAATCTGACGTCTCCAAGTGGAAAAGATTTTCCATCTGATGTCTTAAGAAGAATAAGAATAAGGATCTCTTTTAGATGGAAATTTCACTTATTCAGTCTTACTTGTGTGAATTACTAAAAGTGGACTAGCCTACTCCTCCATTTTTGTCCTCGACCAGTAGGGTAAGTTGGGCAGTCCTGTCTCCAAACAGACCATCTCCCACTGGCATTGACTGCAGATCTGTTCTGGAGGCAGACACCAGGTCATCAATTCACACCTTTACTACACACTACAGATTACATTCTGTTTCTAGATTTAGGACTTCCTTTGCTAGATTTGTCCTTTTAGGATTGGTAGACAGTTCCCCCTGTCTCCAACCCATCCACTCTATACTGCAACAGTGATGCAAGGAAGGACATAGTGAAGTTGTGTAAGAAATTACCATAACAGTAGATGTCCTAATGATCACTGTTGCAGTATTCTATCCCTCCCTCCAAACCCCATTCACTCTCCTTTTCTGTCTTTGATGGACTTTCTGTACCTTTATGAACTGAGGAGGGATCCGTTCTCTTCCTCTCTTATGTAGACTACTGCTTTTTTACTTGTACTCAGGATTTTCTAGGGTTTCCTGGCTCTGGATAGTCTAAGGATCTTATGTTCATACTTCTGCTTATGTACCCCTGTGCCCACAGGCTGAGGCCATATACCTGGCATATGGTACATCAGGAAGGTTTTGGCTTTGGTAAGCCATTCGGACATCAGGTTACCTCTGGCAGGATAAACAATCAGGATTGAATATTGCAACAGTCATCAGTAGGACCTCTACTGTTATAACTTCTTACACAACTGTACTTTATTTAGTTTCTTCATGGAGCCTGAACTGAAAGATACAATTTGAAAGCATCTGAATTTGGTACCTTTGGCTTTGGCATCTGTGGATGTCTTCTGTAAACATCAGATAATATGGAGTAACATGCATAGTAATCATCACAAAAGACACTTTATGATATATTTATTTCATTGTTTCCAAGTGGGCAGAAGACTTTATCCATACTGGACCATAGCATCATTAGTTACCATATAAAGCACATTGCATTTTGGATGTCAACTCTTCAGGGTTCTTCATATCCCTTTTTCTACAAAGCACATAGATGATACCACTAGTCACAGAGGGTGCTTTTTGGCATGTCATTGTTTCTAGGGCCCACACACAAGATTGGTTTGGGTGATTCTGATTAGACTTAACATTTAAGTGAAGGTGTTACAATTTAGTCTCATCTTCACAGCTAGTTGCTTTAAAAAGGTATGCGATATAGTGGATGTGGCCTTGCAAAATGTTTGCCCATATCTGGTTGACTGGTTCCTGGTGACTCCATCAAGGAATTCTTTGACATGTCTGTCTTGAGCTTGCTTTTCATTGTAGACCATAATGGCTAAATGTCCCTTGTCCTTACTTGGAGTGAGGGGCTACCTTCATTACCTCAGAAATAGCAACTTTTCAGTGATAAATTGTCTGACTGTGGAGCAGGTCCAAAACATCATGTCCTTTGTAGCTTACATGAGGATGGAGTGGAGAGTCCAAGCTTGGACTCTCCTGCAGCTTTTTGTCTTATGGTATCCATGATTTTCACTACTTCCACATTCTTGAAGATGCTGATGCTGCATTCAGTGGGGTGTATCAGTGATGAGAAATCCTTTTGAGCCGTTTTGGTTCTTAGTTTAGTGCAAAGCTGAGATCTTTGGGCGCAACAGTACTAGATGATTTTTACTAGTCTTACTTTGGACTCTCCATTCTTGTAGCAGAACCCATTAGAGGCATTGTAGGATGGGGATTGACTCCCCCCTTATTCAAGAAAATTGGGCCTTCTGGAGTGGATGCTTGGCATACACTAGCTAGAGCTTCATGATGTGTTCATGAGTTTAGACCAGAACCCCTCGTGTCCTGGTCTGATGATCAGGTAGTAATATGAAACATGAATAAATGGGACATAATGCCTTTGTAGCCTGTGTGCAGAGCAGTAGCATGGGTTTCACGATGAGCAGGACGGGAAATTTACACTTTGTTAAAATGTGTGTGGTCATAGACTTTGAGTCACTGGCCCAGTCCTTTCTTGGAGGTGAAATTTTGTGAATCCTTTCTGATGTGGGCCATAAGGAAATCCCCAGAGGCAGATATGTTTGCATGCAAGAGGGCACAGTAGGGTAACAGGGAGTTGATGGTAGATGAGTACTCGCTTCTGTGGTGGTAAAAATTCCTTAACATATGTAATAAGAAAAAGTCAAAACTCGATTAAAAAAAATTAAAAACAGCCAGGTTAATTAGACACATGTGCTGTCTTATTTTGCTTATAAAACAATAAAATTTTGAGCTGTATAAAATAATTTAGTTAATCAGATTATTTCCTCAGTTACTACTATTCTAATATAATTAATGGTACATTGATCTGGGGATTCAGCAATTTCTCATGTCATTAGTGATTGTGGCTACTCCTAGTCTGTTTATTGTGCATGCATGGTGAGCTGCAATGCTCATTAACAATGTATGCAGCCAGGGAAGTGTGTGGGATGAGCAGCACATGAAACATATTTCTCATTGCCACAGCAGGTAGTTTGTGTAGGACCATATTGCGGCTGCATGAAAGTACATGCAACAGTAGTATAGATCGGTTGAGCACCAGTCTGTAGGGCATTTGCCATGTTCACATATGCATAGTCGCAATATTTGAAATAAGGTTTGTGGGAGCCATACAGGTCATGAGGCTTGTGTGCTGCTGTACTGTTTAACCAAAGCATACATATATGAAGACACGATACTGGTAGGAGTAGTAAGGAAGAATAATTAAGGTAGGAGTGCAGAGGAGGTAATAGGCCCACAGAAACAAAAATGTAACATAAACAATATTGCAAACAGATGTGATGACATACTCTGGGATGAGGAAGACAATGGAGAAGAGGGCATGACTCATACAGGTATGAATCTAAAGTTAAACTAAGATAAAATATGGGAAAAAAATCCCTTGATTAGTGGGGTACAGAAAAGTAACAATATGCAAAGAGCAAAAGCAATTATGGCATTAACAAAGTCCTAGAGGACTTGAAACCTCAACACTTTTCACTTATATTTCACTATGTGCTTCATTTACAGACGAGTCCTAGAAGCAGTTACACCAAAATTCAGTGCAGCACATAGCAGGTGATTGCTACACACTTGGAGGATGTAAGAATAAACAAAAAAAGCATTCAACTCTGAGGTGACTTGAACACTCAGTCCTCCCCACTGTACATGTATAAAGCACACAATTAATAGTCTGAGCTATGGAAGCAGTTGTACAAAAACATGCCAGTGAAGCACATAGCAGGTGATTGTTACACACTTGCAGGAAGAAAGAATAAAATACGCAAAAAAGCTTTAAACCCTAAGGGGACTTGAACCTTTAATCCTCCCCACTTCCATTGTACAAAGCACTCCATTAACTAACTCAACTACTGAAGCAATCAAACCAAGGGTGTCAGCTTTTACCCTCTGTTGCATATGCAGACTGCCATTCAGTTATGCTTAACTCATTTGCACGCCTGATGGTAGCAATATAATAGTGGTTGTAATTAATTGTTTTTATGCAGTAAACAGTGCCAAAACTTGCCAGTTATACATGGACATTAATGGTGCTCTTTGCAACCTGTCATTTACAGTACAATCACAAAAAGATAAGTGAGTTAGAAGCCCTATATGGGCATGCGAGTGATGTGTTTATTTTTTACTAGATTACAAGGTGGAAATGAGAGAATAGGAAAGGGATGAAAGGTGAAGCAAGCAGAGAGTGGTACAGAAGATGACCAGCTAAGTAATGTTTAGGACAGAAATGGAGAAGGAAGGAAGGAAATACTTTTTTGTGGGACAGGTGCCCATTTTATATTTAAGAAGAGAAGGAGCATTGGTGAAGGAAGTGAGGGAAGTAGGAGTTAGGTAAGGGGCTTAGGTGGCAGGGGAAGACAACATGACTGACAGAGTGCAGGGTAACACAAATGAGGGAGAGGAACACAATAGCGAAGAAGACTTCAGAAAGAGGAAGAACAGTGGTGAGAGGAGGATTGAACAACCAGTGAGTGTGTGGAAGCACAGAAGGGGGGGGGGGACACCTGGTTGGGTAAGAGAAATATTGTTAGTGCTAGTAATTGTAAGGGCCATGCAGGAACAAGGCTATCAATTCCACTGTTTTCAAAACTTATTTTATTTTTTATTTTTTTTATTTTACATTTGTTGACCGGGCTAGTCTAACTGGATATATGTCCATTTTCAGTAGAGGCCCAGGGAGAAAAGCTCCAAGCATGAACAATAACAAAGTTAACAATATATAACAAAGACATGTATAATAACAGTACAAAGGTAGTATTGGTTAAAGAAAAAATATAGTATTAAAAATATTGACCATAGACATTATGCTAAAAGTTAAACTAAATAAAAAAAACAAGTACACTAAACACAAGTTGGGTATGAGCAAAGTCAAGTCCTTATATTTTATCCTATTACTATGAGAAAAAAAAAGAGAAGTAAGTAGATTTGGAGGTGTAGGTTAGGGGAGAGGGGAAGGGGTATGAGCAGGAGGGGAAAAATGTTTCAGTCTGGGTTAGCACAAGGACAAAGCCACTGAGTTTTAAGATGTTCTTTAATATGTTTTTTGAATAGAGAAGTAGAAGCTAGGGTAGAAAGTTCAGGAGGGAGCTGATTCCAGTTTTTACCTGTAGTGTTTGAGAAAAGTGAGTCACCAGCTTTGTTGTTAGATTTAATCGAGGAGACTAGGAGTTTATTTGCAGAATGAAGTGTAGCTAGATTTTTATGTGGTGAAATCAGATTAGTGAGGATAGGGGTGTTATTGGGGTGGTATAGGATCTTTTGAGTGATAAGTATCATACCATGTTTTTCGGCCCCAAAACTTGGACCGAACCACAAAAGGAGGGGGAGTATCAATATTCGTCAAAGATACCCACACCTCCAGGTTGTTGGCACAGCACAAAGCATCAGAGACTATCCATGTGCAACTAACAGTGGGTAAAACTGCCTTCCAGTTTATAGCCTGCTACAGACCACCCTCCCAAACCCATGAACCCCACTTGGCCTTCATGAGAACACTGGAAAATATGAAGGTCTCTCCAAACACCATTATATTGGGCGACTTCAACTACCAAAACATAGACTGGGAGCATTACTCTAGCTCCAACACCCTTGCCCAAAGGTTCCTAGAATTTATAAACTCAAATGCTATGGAACAGCTTGTTACCACTCCCACAAGAGGGGAAAACATACTGGACCTGATCATCACCAACATGGGGACTCTATGCTCCAGACCAGAAGTGTATCCCTCACTGGTAAGATCAGACCATAAACTAATCTCATAGATATTCACATCCCAATCTCAGCCCCTGCCCAGAAAACCATAGTGAAAAATTTCTCTAAAGCAAATTTCACACTCCTCAAAACCGAGGTGGAATCCTTCAAAGCCCCCGGGCCTGTGGAAAATACGGCCCAGACGGCAGAATCCTTTATAAACGCATTCCATGAACACGTTCAGGAATGCATGGATCATGCAATCCCACACAAAGCCAAGACCCAATCCTCCAAAGGCAGGCGTCCTGTCTGGTGGACCCCAGCCATAAACAAACTATACAATACAAGGAGGAAGCTACTACATGATAGAGCAAAATCCCAAAAAGGGAAGGCATCTCTGATCAGTATTAGCAAAAAACTACAGGCACTCATAAAATCGTCTAAGGCCAGCTTCAAGAGAAAAACTGCACAGGACACTAAGGATAATCGCAAGGCTTTCTTTAGTTATGTTAGAAACCTGGGTGGGAATTCCCAGATATGCTCAGAATTAGTCCAAAATGACAAAAAATACACCGAACCCACAGACATTGCCAACATCCTAGCTGACAGGTTCAGCGCAAACTTCTCCCCCCCTTCCCCACCAGAAGGGCAAATATCTATCCCAGCAGAGTGCTGCCCCCCTGACATCTCAGATGCTCAGGTAAGAGCCGCCCTCTCCAAAGCAAAAAACACAGCATCAATGGGACCAGACGGTGTCCCGGGCTGCATCCTGCATGAACTCCAAGAAGAACTAAACCCAAACATAAAACTACTGTTCAATCTCAGCCTTACTACAGGATATGTACCCAAATAGTGGCGTACAGCAACAGAGGTCCCTCTCCACAAAGGTGGTGCCTCAACGGATCCTGGAAACTATCGCCCCATAAGCCTGACTAGCTTGGTCTGCAAAGCTATGGAAAGGATCATCATGGACCTCATAAATAAAGATATTGGGGACCTACAGACACTGGATCCTACCCAGTTTGCCTTTGTTAAGGGCAGATCCTGCCTCTTAAACCTAGTCGATTTCTTTGAAACAGTCAATAAGGCCATTGACGAGGGGAAGGTGGTCCACACAGCCTACCTGGACCTCGCAAAAGCCTTCGATACAATACCCCAGTCGGGCATTATAGATAAGCTCACCAGCTTAAATATAAACCCCTATGTCACTAGATGGGTTGCAAACTGGCTCAAGGACAGAACCTACATGGTTAGAATTGCTGGAGCCATGTCAGACTCCAAACCAGTTACAAGTGGCATCCCACAAGGCTCAGTCCTGGGACTTCTCTTGTTCGGTATATATTTCTCGGAGGTACAGGCCAACAAGGAAGGACTGTGGCTGACCAAGTTCGCAAATGACTGCAAACTGGGTGCCATAATCGACTCACCAGCCGACACAAGCATCCTACAAAAGGGCCTCATAGAAACAGACAACTGGTGCCAGAGCCATGGCCTCAAGCTAAACGCCAAAAAGTGTATAGTCATCCCCTTCGGCAAAAACAAAGTGCCCACAAATTACCACATAGATGGTAATCCATTAAGTATGGAAGAAGTAATTAGGGACCTGGGGACCCAAGTTTATAGCAATCTCTCATTCGACATCCACATGGCCAAAGTGGTTAGAAAATCATTTTATATAGCCCACCTAATCATGAAGGGATTCACATCTAGATCAGGGGAGGTCATCGTGCCTCTTTACTCATCCCTCATCAGGCCCATAATTGAGTACAATGCCCCTTTTGGGATGTACCTTACCAGACACCTGCAGCAACTGGAAAGACCCCAAAAGTACCTCACTAAGAGGCTCAAAGGGCTCAAACAGATGCTATATGCTGCCCGGTTAAAGAAACTCCAGCTCTACTCAGTGGCATACCGCCTGCTCAGAGGCGATCTGTGCCTGACGTATAAAGCCATGTCCAACCCGGAATTAATGGACATGCTGCACCTCAGAAAATCCAAATCCCATCGAGCTATGCGCTGGAGAGACTTGAACCTCAGCACTGAAATAAATCGGACATGCTGGAGGGACAGATTCATAACCCAGAGGCTCCCTTCACTCTGGAATAAAATCTCAGTCCAGGTTAGGCAGAGTCCGTCATTGACTCTCTTCAAGAGGAATCTTGATGAGTGGATGGGAGATCGTAGATTTACTCTGGGTATCACTTCTGTGTCACTGTTAGACAGATGCACAGTATACTAACCTCGAAAAAGGGCATAGCAAAATTAATTTTAAAATAGGTGGCGAAAGCCAAACACACTCTGGCTAGGCTTGTAAATGCCCTAGGGCAGATAGCCTAGTATGAACCTATGAACCTAAGTAACTGTTGACAGAGTATATGGTTCTGCAATTCTAGCCATCCTAGTTTGAGGTTAAGGCAATGGTGAGTTTGAAATGGAGAGCTTGTGATGAATCTAGCTATGCTATTATAACAGGTAGAAAGTTTCGAGATGTTGTTTTTAGATAGGTTTGTATATATAGCAGAGGCATAGAAAAGGGTAGAAATGAGGTGGGTCTGGGCAATAGTTTTCCTGGCAGAGGGGGTAAGGAAGGGTTTAATTCTATAGAGAGTTCCAAGTTTTTTGTTAACAGTCTGTATGGTGGAGTTAATATGGTCATCATAGTTAAGACGGTTATCAATTGTAACACCTAGTAGGTGGGTGGTAGTATCTGGGGTTATGTTTGTAGCATTGTTAGAGGTTATAGAGAAGAATGGAGTGGGTGATTTATGAGTTGGAGTAAAAATCAGTAGTTTTGTTGCAGTAGAATGTTGCCTAAAAAAAGGCCAAGCAAAAGCACAATAGTGTATCTGCTGGAAGATCTTCAGCACAGAATGCTAAGTTCTCTGATTCTGAGCTTGAGGTGCTAGTCCAGGCTGTCTGTCTCCATGGCTGACAGATGTTTGATCAGCATGCAGCCACCCAGCCCTACTGTGACCATGCCTAGGGAGACATTGTAACCAGTGTCAATTCAGTTGGTGGGCAGGACATTGGTTACTGACTGGTGCATTGTAAGGCCACCAATTTGACAAGAAGTGCCAAGTAAAAAGCTAAACTCCTGGCACAGAAATGTAGTGCCATAGGTGGTGCTGAGTGGGGTCCCATTCAGAAGATCAGCTCTACAGAAAGGTGGACTTCATATGGTCGAGACCATATGACAGACTTCTGAAATATCGAAGCTTTTGAATGGAGATTGCAGTACAGTGGGGATCAGGGAATTATATATATAAAACAGTGTAAGAAACGTCTCTGTGTGGAAGATTTTCAGTCCATATATTTCTAGTTAATCACTGTATATTAATCAGATCAGACAATAGTAGTAGAAGTAGTGAACGTAAACTCGTCAAGTCAAAAAGTAATAATAGAAAATATATAATTCTACAGCATTACTAAGTATTCGAAAGTAATCCAAGCAAGGCAGGCAGTCTGTTTCCAGTCAAAAATCCTTTATTAAGTACACGGACAAGCGATCCAAGTAAAACAAAAATAGAGTAATAATTTCCTCACAAGCTTTCTAAATATATATATACTTTTTATCAGGCATGGGAGTGGTTTATTGTGCTGTAAAACATTATTGGTACACATGTTAAATTCACATCCCTTCCCCCATCAGTGTGACATTTGAGCTGGTCCTGCCCTACCTAGTAGCTCTCATAATAATATATAGCCCTAATGTACTTTAATGGTACATCTTATTTAACCAAATTATTAAGTAGATTATTAAGTCTGTGATTTTATACAAGGCAATATACTACATGGCTGGAAATATATCAACCTTAGTTCATTTTGCGATCAAAAAATATATATAAATATATACATATACATTTTGCATGTAAAAATCAGTTTCTATTTTCATAACCTGTTGTTAACAAAGTTCGCTTTCGTCCTTCTAGACTTCTTCAGGTCTGTGTACAAGAACCCTAAAAACCTATATAATTGTATAATTAGTTAGTATTGTTATTACCATCATTTTAAATAAAGTGGAAAAAAGAGAACCAGAAAAAAATAAAAATAAAAAAAAATATGTATGATGATGGAAACAAAATATACACTTAAATTTCAAATGATTTAAAATGTTATTTAAAACCAATTTGTAGAAAAAAATAAAATACAATTAGTCTTGTAAAGATCCACACAACTATTGCACAGGCCGATGGCTGCCCTGAAGCTGAAGCTGTGTACAGGCATAGTAAATGTAACACAGCAATGTTCCCTAGCACTCGCTCTCCTCCAATTCAGTTCCATAGTAAATAAACCACTCAAAGCAGCAGCAAAATCACCATTTAATCCCAATGGACAATTAAATATGTAGACAGTACATTTAACATCAAGACACTGCCTCAGACCATGATGATTTTGCTGCTGCCTTGAGTGGTTTATTTACTACGGAACTGAGTTGGAGGCGAGCGAGTGCTGGGGGAACATTGCTGGTTATATATATAATATGAAGAGGGTAGGGGTGTGCAGCCTCCCATATGGGTGTTGCAGGGGGATTGCCCCTCCCCCTGCAAAAGCATAGATTTTTTTCCATCGTTCGATCTTTTGGAAGGTTGATCATATACTCCAGACCATGTGAAGTTCGACTTTCCGTTGAGTTGATGATCTGATTGGGGTCCATTGAGTGCGTGTACCACTTCTCATAGAGGCAGAAGTGTTCCTGGACTCTGTCAAAGACATTGCCACCTCCTTGGTGTCCCACAGTGCAGTGCAGACAGGCCTCAGAGATAATCCACTGCAGAAGCCCAGGGTATACAGGCTTATTTCTGTGTATAAATGCCTGTAAGTTTTATAGTAACTAAGAGGTAGAGATGACTTATCAAATTTGTCTGATGTACAGTATACACCAACAGACGTTTGCAGGAAGCATGTACTTTTTATCATATAAATATTTGTAAAACTATCACTTGCATGTATACTTCTGTTGCTGCATCACACATCCCTTAGAGATGACCAAGGAGTCATGGACTTAGGGACACATATAGACAGTAATATAGCCGTCATGTGTTTACTGTAGTGAGGAAATTATTCTATGTTGTGCAACTTATAAACAAAGGTATGGCATCTAGGTCCAAGGAAGTCATTGTTCCACTGTATTTGGCATTCATCAGGCCTATCATTGAGTACACTGCCCACTTTGGTATGTACCTAGCCAGGCATGTCCAACAAATGGAATGTCCACAGAGGTTCCCCACTAAAAGAATACAGGGCGTAAATAAAATGAACTATGCAGACCACCTCAAGGCCATATCCCTGTATTCTGTCTCCTACAGGCTTTTGAGGGGAGATCTATGTTTGGCATACAGGGCATTGTCAGACCCGACTCTGATGGACCATCTGCATATCCACAAAACAAACAGCACCAGAATTACCCATTCTAAAGACTTTAAACTTTGCCTGTAATATAAATAAGACCTGCTGGAGAGACAGATATGTATCCCAGAGACTACCCCATCTCTGGAACAGGCTCCCCATATGAAGCAGAGTTCCTCCCTAACCCAATTCAAGTGCAACTTAGATATATGGATGGGGAACAGGAAATTCATCCCTGGTTTGGCACTTATATCCCTAATGGACACAGGCAACCTGTAAATGGTTCATCTCCCAAGCCCCTGCTTACACTTATCAAGGGTAACAGAACTTGTCAGAGATTTGAATACATACCTTGGCTAAAACCTATATGTTGTGCTTTTTTATATTCATAGGTGATTCTCTGGCACCATCACTGTGGAACTGACCTTATCTAATTTTGGAGGAACTGAAGCCTCTGATAATGATGGCAGGGATGAGCTGTCACAGTTAGGGAGTACAGTGTGTGTTGGGCACTGGGAATGTGGCCATTGCATGCCCTACTTAACCCATGGATGCAGTTTTTATGTCTGCAGATACCCAGACCACCCACACATAACCAGGAAGATGGTTAATGGCGACACTATCAATCAGGGAAATGTGATGGCCCCCAGTAGAAAGATGTCAGAGGCTGCTCATTACAGACAGAAGGGTTCACACAGGGGGCTGGGTAACAGTATCCAATAAAGACATGGTTAGAGGCACCCCCACCCCTGAAGTTGGTGTGCAAGTTACTGCAACCCAGTATATGTGCAGGGACACCTCGTAGGTACGGGCTAGTACCCACCTCATCCATGACTGAGGTAGTGAGAGTGATGCAGGTTATGTATGATGACCTATGGGAGTGCATGTCCTTTATATGTGATTCCTTAGATAGTTTCAGTTATGCACCGGATTGTGCACTGCCATTTCTGGCTCATCTGCAAGGGGGTGAGGGTCCATCCACATAGGGTATCATCTGCTACATCAGCTGATATTAACCAGTGTTGAGGTGGATGACCGAGATCCCATTCCTACAGTGATAGCACTTCTACAGCAACATCTGCTTTCAAAATGTCCACTCCCTAAAGATGCCATCCCTACAGTAGTGGCCATCATTACAGTGATATAGGTCCATAGGACAGTACTAGGCTAGTTGCCTTTGCAGACCATTTTAAGTCTAGCCACTTTCCAATTTCCCTTTTGGTGCTTGAATTAACCTGTCCCATTTGACGTCACACTGGCCTTACCCATCCCCTGGTTGATAATTAGATATTACCCCTAGAGAGAATAACTGAGAGCCCACAGTCACAACACCCTAACCCCCAATACATCACACCCCCCCACTGGGACTGGCCATTTTCAACATTAAAGAACTCCCCTAAGGACTGACATTTCATTACGCTTTATACTCCTTGGTACTCACACTCCCACACTTCCCTGTGAAAGTTCTGCACTCCTATGCTCCCTTGCCCACCTGTGCAGATGAACTGTGCCCTGCCCTACCTACATTTTTACTTTGGTTGCTAATGTCTGATGCACAGTTTTGCCAGCCTATGGATGGTTAAGCACAGCCTGGTGTTGGTATTGCATGCATCAGTTTTACTGTAGTGTCTCTGCTTTACTCTTTAATACAGTGCTGTGAAGCTTTGTGTGAGTCACTGCCTATTTGCTGTATCAAAGAAGTCCCACATGATTGCTGTCTCTTCTAGAGTACATGGAAACCTCACATGCTTCCTTAGAAGCTGAATCATGGCATCAAGAAACTGATGGAATATTATCAAGGCAGATGTCTGAGATACCCCAGCTGTGTCCCCAATAGGCTGCTGAAATGTCCATGTAAATGAAATCACTTTTCTGGAATTTAATGCAAATAGATCTGTCCCTTGGTGCTCTGCTACTTTTATCCATGAGATGTATATATGCGTGTGTGTGTGTGTGTGTGTGTGTGTGTGTGTGTGTGTGTGTGTGTGTGTGTATGTATACTTCATAACATTGAATTTCATAACATTGAGACTAAAACCTCTAAATCCCAAAACACTGAAAACCCAAAATATTGAAAGTGTGCTTCATAACATTGAAAACTACAATGCATATGTAAATAACATCCTCTCCACCTATAACAACACCTAACTAACAAACACACTTTCTACTATGTTTCTGCAGTGGTCAATCCCCCCTGCACCTGCACACCCGCCATAAATTAAATATACCAACTTCAAGATCGCATTACAGTGGAAAAAAGTTAATTTCCTAACCTCACATACTGAGGTTAGTGAATTAACTTTTTTCCACTGTAGTGCATTCTTGGAGTTGGTGTATTTAATTTATGGGGGGGGGGTAGCAGGGGGGCTTGCCCCCCTACATAAACATAGTAGAAAGTGTGTGTGTTAGGTGGTGGTGTAAGTGGAGTGGATCTTATTTACTTATGAAATGTACTTTTCAGTGTTATGAAGCACACTTTTTAATTGTTCTGAGTTTTCAATGTTTTGGGTTTTCAGTGTTTTGAATTTTCGATGTTATGGTCTCAATGTTATGAAATTCACCATTATGAAATGTCAAGGTTATGAAGTAGACCCATACATACATATATATATATATATATATATATATATATATATATATTATATATATTTTTGTAATTTATACAATGCACATAATCTTTTTAAGCACTCTGTTTAACCTTTTTGCCATATTGAATAAAATTTATGAAATTTCACTTTTAAAAATTCATATTCATTAGTGTGTTTATAGATTCTGTAACATAGTACATGGCTGGCTGCAGTCTGAGTATACTTTTGCAAGTCTTTTTTAACATCTTTATTAAACATGGCATTTTTAAAAAGTGACATAGGTTCATGTACAGTAATAGAAATGGGGCCCTGATGGAGAGTTGAAAAGTCACCAAGCAAAGGAGAGTGGTAGTGCTGAAATTGAAATCAACCTCAAGTCATGGTGAGTAGCTTTGCGAGGTGGACCCTGTTTTTCACAAAATCTCACCAAGGCGACACTGATATATAGACTGTATTTGTATAGCATATATCATGGACAGAAGTAAATCAAAAATAAAAAAAGATAGCTGGGTGCACAAGACCCAGGATAAAAAGTGCCCAATCCTGGTAGGCGCACTGATGCCAGGACTGGAAAAAATGACAGTGTAGAATCCTCAAAACATGGAAACATTACTACAATGGGGCCAGGACAGGCTCAGAGGGATAGTTGGCCCCCCCGGTTGTAGAAGGAAGTAGCAGTCCACAAAAACGACAAAAATTAATTGGCCAAAGAAGAGCCAGAAAAACGATAGAGTGGACTATTGAGGATAAGAAAGAAATTGTGTATTGTTACTATTATGTAAAAAGCCCAGAATTTCCAGACACAAAATGTACAAAATAATTAAAAGAGAAAATAGAGGAAAGAAAATGCTTCTGCAGGAAAAACTTGTCAGAAGCTTCAAATAAAAAGTTGTGTTCATTAATACAACAGATTTTTGAAAAACTGTTTATAGATCAAGAGATGTTGATCTGTTTGGAAAAAGAAGCATCTGATGAAGTGAGAAAATATAAACAACAAAACCTAGAGATATTTGAAAAATATGAAAAAGAAATATGGACATGGTAAAGAAAGCGAGATTTGATATGGTGCAATATTTATGCAAAGGAGAAAGCCAAGTTAACTAATATAGAGAAGGCAGTCTCAAAGATATTTGAAGAGAAATATAGGCAAAGGTATCCAGATATGGAAAATTTGACAATAAAAATATTAATAGCACAAAGATGTAATGTAGAAAAGATGATTAGTAAAGCAGAAGTTAAATAAATAGAAGTTGAAGTTATGGAGTGCCTCCGAAGTGAAGGACTTAATGTAGAAGGTCTAAAACAGACTACATCACAGTATGATGGAGTGAGCCCCCAGAATAAGGAAAAGCAAGAAGATCAGGAGACATGTGAAGAATAAATATGGACAGGGGAAAGGAAAAGAGATTTAATATGGTGTAATATTTATGCAAAGGAGAAAGCAAAACTAACCAATACAAAAAGAACAGCACCAAAGATATTTGAAGAAAAATATAGGGAAAGGAATCCAGATATGGAAATCTTTGCAATACAAAAACTAAGAAGACTAAGAGGAAAAGTAGAAAAAGAGATTAGCAATGGATAAGTCAAAGAAATTGAAATTGAGGTTATGGAACAGCTGCAAAGAGGATTCAATGTAGTAAATCGAATACAGAAAGCACCACAACAAGATAAACCAATGGATATCCAAATTGAGGAGAAACCAGTGGAACAGGAAGCAATTGGTCAGGTGCCATATCAAGATATTTTGGAGCTTTCCACAGGAAACCAGTGTAAATGTTCATTTGAAGCTAGACAGCAAGGAAAGGAAGAGCAAACTGGAAACTCTGATGCAGTCAATGTTGAGAAGTGATAGGCCAGTGAGTTTTCATATGACAGAGCAACAGATGACACAGGATGAAATTGAAGAGAATGTGCCACAGGAAGGGATGTGCCCTCAGTATGGAAGAAAATGAGTTAAGAGTAGAGTTGCTTGATTTAATAGATATATTAAGATCGATGAGAGAAATAGACTGCAGAAGGTTAATAAAACCCCAAAAGTCAGAAGCTTGATAAAACAAATGAACACAGTAATTTGGACTGTCCATAGCAATCCATGCAATATAACAGAAGTAAACAGAATATATCACTGTGCTGCTAAATTAATTACTGATAAAGTTCTACCACAGGAACACAGGATAGCGAGGGAAAAGACGGGGTGAAAGCGAATACCATCATGGAAATATCAAACAGAGAAAACTATAAAGCAGCTAAGACAAGAAGTGTCATTGTTAGAAGATTATAGAAGAGGGAATAGATCAACAAAAATACTAATAAAGATAGATGTGATAAAAGCAATGTGCAGTATTAGAACAGACCAGGATCTATTATGCACTACTGGAGATAAGCTAAAAATTTCAAAACAGGCGGAAAGACTTGGAAGATACAAAGATAAATATAAGGCAAAAGCACAAAATATGCAATTCATTGATGACCCAAAAAAGTTTTATAAGAATTGGGAAAAAAGGTAAAAGGAATTGAAAGACCGCCAAAAAAAGTGAAGTAGATGCATTTTGGAGAAGTATCTATGAAGATCCTGTGGAATACAACTAAGATGCTAAATGGATAGAAGAAGTAAAAGAAAGAATAAGAAGTTTAAAGATGCAGGATATGAAATGGGATGAAATAACAGCCAGAGAGATTGAAAAAAAGTTGAGAAAAATCCTCTAACTGGAAAACCCCAGGCCCAGATGCAGTACCTAACTTTTGGCTTTAAGTATTAACTTCTTTGCACGATGATTTAGCCATGAGTAAGAACTATTTATATGCACACCCTGAACACACACCACACTGGTTAACAACAGAAAAAAACAATGTTCTTACTTAAGAGTGAACCTGCAAGCTACCCTGAAAATTATAGACCAATACCTTGTCTTCCAACGATGTATAAATTATACACTGGAATTGACGCAGACAGAGTTTATAGTCATTTAGAAGAAAACTCAATTATGGCAGTAGAACAAAAGGGCAATAAAAGAAAGTCATATGGAACAAAGGATCATTTGTTGCTAAACAAAGTTATAGTGAAGAACTGTAAGAAGGGGAACAATCCAAATATGGCATGGATAGACTACAAAAAAGCATTTGATAGTATCCCACATTCATGGATAAAACAGTGCTTAAAAATGTATAAGATACATCCTACACTGATTGACTGTATTACAGTAGCCATGAAACAATGGCAGGCAGATGCAATTAAGCCATGATAAAGGACAGATTATCATCCCAGGGATAAAAATTCAAAGGGGGATATTCCAGGGTGACTGTCACTGTTGCCATTAATCCATTAAGCTGTTTACTTAACAGCTTAGGCCATGGCTACAATTTGACTTCTAGAAAACAACAAAGTCTAATGACTTCTCATCTTCATTTTGTTGATGATTTAAAACTGTATAGCTCATCAGATGAACTGAAAGCACAGCTGCAGGTTGTCAAAACTTTTTCAGGTGATATTGGAATGCCATTTGGTATTGATAAATGTACAAAAGCAACCTTTAAAAAAGGAAAACTGCAGCACCAGGAAAACATCAGTTTGGGACACAAATGTGATATAAAAGAACTTGAGCAAGAGGGAGTGTATAAATACTTGGGAATTGATGAAGGATCAGCAATAAAACATGAACAAATGTGAATAAAGCTCAGTAAGGAATACTTTAGAAGACTTAAATTAATCCTGAAAACCGCATTGACATCTAGGAACAAGATCCAAGCCATAAATCAATTTGCTCTTCCTGTCCTAACTTATAGTTTTGGAGTGATTGACTGTCCCCAAAAAGTGTTGGATAGATTGGATATTAAAACAAGAAGGATGCTTCATGCTCACCAAATGATTTATAAAAATCATTGTATACCAAGGTTATGTATTTCCCTGTTCCGAAGGAGGGATGATGGGCCTCCTAGAAATAGATTACATGTATAGATCTGCAATCGTGGGACTCCACACATATATATCTACTGACCTCACAAGATCCAAATGTAGTGAAGGTTTTGAAACATGAGAATAAATCTAAGATGACATCTCTACTTAATTTAGCAGAAGCATATCGCCATCAAGCAGGAATGGAAATCAAACTAGAAGTAGATAAAAACCAGGCAGCAACTGAATGTGCTTAAAAGCAAAAGAAAGAATATAAGGTGAAGGACCAGATCAGAAGGCACGAAATATGGAAAAAAATAAATATAGTTGCAAGTATAGAAAATTTCTAGAAGAGCCTCATGTTGATCAAGAATGAATGCAGGAATGGTTAAGGAGAGGTGAATTCACATCAAGAAATGAATGGTTAATATTGTCAGCCCAAGACAGTGGGCTTACGTACACGCTGATTTACAAAGTCCATTGAACATGTGGAATAAACAGAAATATGTAGGTTTTGTAAAACCAAATTGGAAACAGTAACACACCTTGTTGTTGGTTACAACACACTTATGGCAGAGGGACTGTGTACTGAAAGGCATAATAATGTGGCAAAGCTGTTACACTGGGGATTGTGCAAACATTGTGGTATCTAAGTGGCTGAAAAACACTGGAAACATGAGCCACAAAAAATCATAGAAAATGATGAAGTTTATATCACATATGATCACCCAATACCAACAGTTCAAAAGATAGATGCTAGAAAGCCAAATATAGTGGTCCAAGAAAAGAAGACAAAAATAGCATTGATCATTGAAATCGCCACACCTAGTGACTTCAGTGTCTTGCGTATAGAGAGAGAGAGACAAAGCCATAAAATACCTTGATCTACAGGCAGAAATAAGAGCCATGTGGAAGAAAGATACCCATACAGTTCCAATAGTACTAGGAGCAACTGGTCTTATAAAAAAGAATTTACAATCATATTTAGATATGTTACCAATTCATGTAAAACCATATTAATTGCAGAAGGAGTCATTACTGGGCACATTGCGGGTGCTATGAAGAGCACTTTTGGCTGACATCAAAGAGTGAAACAGTACTGATTTCATGAACTTTAATAATACTTTGACTTAGGAGTGGGGTCCATTCCCATCATGGTATTAGAAACCCAAAGGCTTGGAGAAATAAAATAACAATAGAAATGGAAAAACCCATAATAACATTCCCTTTGTCATTTTCAGCCAGCATATATATGCTTTCTATTTAACCATTTTCATTCATTCCTACATTATATAAATTGCTAGATTTCTGCCTTCCCTTAAATTACACTTATCCTCCTGAATGTTACTGTGCATCTGCTGATCCGACATATTCCATTTACTCCTATATAATTTGCTGCTTCCTTCTTCTAAGGATCCTACCTCCAGTTCTTTTATCATCTTTACAATATTCAGTTATGGCTAGTTTAGATTTTGATTTCCATCTTCTTGTAATTGCTTTTCTGAGAGCCAATAGCTTTAACAGTAGTAAGGCCTTAGTATGTCTAGGGAATTCAGATCCTGTACCCTACCTCAAAAAGAATGATTTCCTTAATTACAGCTATTTGCCTCCCCACTATTTCTGACATAGAACTTTGTAGGGAATTTTTAAAGTCTGTCAGTGCATTGCATTCTCAAAACACATGATCCAGTGTTGTATTTTCCATCCATATCAACCTGTGAATTATTGGATCCGATCAGATCTGAGGCTAGCACTTCAGAATCTTCAGCCTTGAAGCTCGATAAACTATCCCATAATGCTCTGTGTTGGTAAATCTATGCAGGTCTTATTTGCCACTCTTCAGGGTCAGATGTATTCTACAAAGTTCTGTTGAAAATAAATACCAGTTGCTTATTTTGTTCTAACATTTCATTTGTGTGTTCCTCCTCTTCCAGCATTTATGGGAAGAAAAAAAGAGTTAATCAGTAATAGCTGTTAGTTGGTAGTAGTTAGTTGAAAGGCATTTTCCTCCTTGTAGGTATGCTATTGCAGTCAACTCATGAGTTCTGCTCTTGCTTGCATTCTTCCTCTCGATTATTTAACTTTGAGTTTGTTCCCTTTATGTTTACTTTCCTTAAGCATGTGTTTTTTCTAAAGCTGTTTTTACTATGCAATATTGCAGGGTTTGCTAGTGTTTTTAAAAGTGTTGTGAATTCTACATAATCTTTGGGTATGCCTTTCACTCTTTCGTGTACTGTCTTGTACTATTGGGGAAGAATAAGACTTCAGGCTTCTGAAAATGAATGAGGTGTAGCTATAAACTGCCCCTCCACACAAGATTCACGATTGTTTTGTATATTGGCTGGGTATGGCCCACCTGGATTCTGACTGTCAGACTTGTGCTTCATTTGGGACAAGAGCTCTGGCCAACTATAGAACCAAGCTAGTAATGAACGGGAAGTTTCCCCACCTTCGTCTTCTCCTTTAAAGAAACCGGTGGAAATAAAAAGAGCTAAAGAAAAGGATAGGAAAGAGAGAGAGAAAAAGAAGGTTAAGGAGAAAGAAAAGAAGTGCAAGAAACTGCTTATTTGATTCATCAGCTTCTGTTGATGAGGCAGAGCCAAAGGCCACAAGGACCTCACCATCCTCAGCTCAGTTTATGCATCTGTTGACAGTACCACATTGGTACCGGTCATCAAATTTTCCAGCTCTGATGTCAAAGATTCTTAGGTCTCCACACCTAGACAAACCAAGACTCTTCTATCTGTGGCACCAGAGTCCGGTTGGCTCCACTCCCCCCTTTTTGTCCATCACTCCAGATGTGGAGTTCTCCCCAGAACCCTTTCCTCCTCAGGTCCACTCCTTCTCATTTATGATCCAGAAAGCAGAACAATCTGTGCACCAGCCCAGTAAGCCATCTTTGATGGCTTTTTCTAGGTTTACAAAGTCCACTAAGGAGTATCAAGGAATCTGTTTATGCAAGTTAATGCAAACCTTTCCGAAAGCCCAGGCAGACCTGGGGATCATTCTCTTCACCTTGTCTGAGTGTAGAGAGAGATGCCCCTTCCACCCTGTCACTAGTGGTTCATTTTCCATTTCACCCTGGACTTCAGCACCAAACCTCACCTTGATGTATTCAACTCTGTTGAGGCCCAAGCAGTCTACATTGTGGAGCTATAGGGTCAGGTCCAACTCTGATGATGTTGGAGCTGTCCTTGCTCCTGGGCACATCAGCTCTGCACAGCTCAGCACTGGTCTCAATGTCGGACCTGGCTGGGTTGGGAGTTTCTCCCAGGTCTGCGTACTGAGGGGTGTTTTTCTCCAGTCATCTGGCTTTGGAGTTTGATGTCAAGGAGAGGACTTTGTCTCGATCAGGGAAGGGATCATCACATGTAGTGTCTGTTCCAGCCAGATCTTCTCGTCCACCTGGGGCTTTGGTTTCCCATAAACTTGTCCATGGGCAACATGTCCATAGGTTTTGAGCAACTCCATACCATGATGAATAGGAAGAGTTTCCTAACCCCCCCCCCATGATAACCCCTCTAACAGTGATCTCCTGAAATTGATGAGATGACAAGGTGGTTGGACTGTCAAAGCCTCTTTCTTGGAGGAGGCTGTCTTTCTTGAAGCCTTTGGTGCAGTTGCTTCCATGTCTTGGGTGGTACCACCTCCGGATGCATTTGTAGACCTCTTGGTCCAGGAGACCATGGAGAGAACCCAGTGAGAAGATCGTGGTCCTTTGGCCATGTGGTCAGTGCCATTGTCACTGCAGCCATGAAGAAAGAAATCTCAGAGGAGAGTGCATTGGTTCACCCTCAAACAGGGAATCATGGGCACTGGACTGATTTTGAAAGCACGCATATATTTCAGCCACCTTTTTCGTATGTGCGCTTAGCTATACAACACATTTGACTAGGCTTCAGAGAGATTTAGTAACTGAAGTTTCTAGGTCTGTGGCATCACAACATTTGCTTGAGCCTCTTAAAACTTGGAGATTCAGTTGACTGTCATTTTATCTCTATCTAATGTTTCCGTGTAACTCATCTGAAATGTAGAGAATGATGCAATACATGCATCAGGCTCCAATACTGCAATCTGCTGTTATGTCTGGATGTGCTTGTGTAATTTGATGGAGTGCTTCAAGGCATTCTTTCTTAGTGTCCCTTTTGGGCCCACTTTATTTAGTCCCCTAAAGTTAAGAACACACTAACAAGGAGTGAACAGGATGGCTAGATGTCTGCTATGGAAGTTCACATTTCCACACCACAGGGCTTTCTCTAGAAACTAAAGGGAGGGCTGTTCTTCCACAAATTTCAGTAGTATTCCCAGGATGCTCCAGGTGAAGGTGCCCCCAGAGGCAGAGGATTAATTTTAAATGGACGCTGCCCTAGGGGCCAGATGGTCCACAGAATCTGGGCTTCAGAGGACTCGTATTTGGCATGCCCTTCCGGCCCTGCATAAATCTTTCCTGGCTGCTGCCCTCTGCAGTAGTCTGGGGAGTGTGTCTATCCACCCTCCAGACGTAAAAGAACATTACTTTGAATAACTGGGTGTTGAGTGCCATTTCCAGGGCAATACCAAAACCTTTCAGTTTACCTCCCTTCTGAGACAAAAATTTATTCTAGGCATTTCACCCCCACCAGTGAAGAGATGCAGCAGCAGAGATCTGGAAGCTGCTCATAAAATGGGTCATCCAGAAGGTCTCACAAGACCAGAGAGTATTGTGCTGGTTTTATTCTAGATTCTTTTTTGGTGCCAAAGAAGACCAAGGACCGCAGGCCCATTTTGGATTTTTCATAAAACGGATCATGTTCCTGATGATGAAGATGCAGTGCATCCTTCATCTACTGAGGAAGGATAATTGGGTGTGCTTGGCGGACCTCAGATATGCCTCCTGTCACATAAAGATAGCAAGGCATTCCAGGAATGGGTGTTCACTAAATGTGTGGTAGTGATGGCAGCGAAGCTCAGGCTGCAGGGATTCCACATCCTTGAGTACCTGGATAAGTGGCTCTTCATGGCTACTTCTGGGGCAATGTTGATTCAGGTGAGAGGCTTCTTGCTCCATCTATGCCTGTCGTTTGGGATTACGAACAGTTTCAACAAATCCAGTCTGGAATCTGTCCAGGATCTAGAGCTTATTGAATGTCATTTAGACACTACTAATCAGATTGCCAGACTCCTTCCCTCAAGACTCAATCCATATGACTTCAAGCCAGGGAAGTTCTGCTGCTTCAGAGGACACACAATTTCTTGGTTCTTCATCTGCTTGGTATGATGGCCACTGCAGTCTCTTGTTCCTCTAGCCAGATTCTTCATGAGGGTTCCAGAGATTACAAAAAGACATTCTAACAGACCAAGGAGTACATTTTATGCCAAAGCTCATGAAGGAACTGTCAGTTTTTTTTAACCCAGCAGCTCTGTATGGGCTTATTAAATTATTTAATAAGAGTTTGAAATTGATGTTAAGAAATATTATGGATAAGGAAGGGGCAAAATAGGAACTTTCCTTTACTTTACCTTATATTTGCTGTCTGAGAAGTTCATCAGTCTTCTATTGGCTTTTGTCCACTTGAACTGTTATGTGGAAGGCATCCTAGGAGAATTCTGGATACAGCCAAAGAGACCTTGTAAGAAAAGACTGCCTCTTTTTAAAGGTGTTCTTGTCTGTGTTCCAGAGTTAAAAAAAGAACATCCACTGCCTCACTTTTTGTTAAAGGACACTTACAAGTTCAGCTGACCCAGCATTATAGTTACAATAGACATGCTAGACTGAAAAAAAAACAATAACTTCCAACAAAGTGAAACTGAAAAGCTCCTACAGCAAACAAAGCACTATATTTAACGCTACAATTTCTTCCACGTTTTCGTCTACTTACAGCAGACTTCATCAAACAACAATCAATAAAATCAAGGCTCTTTTATAATGTGCTTAAATTACTTAACCAATCAACATCACCTATTAATTAATATATTCATTAAAACAATCACATTAAAATCCTTTTAAATTTCTCTAACCCGTTTTTAACTCCTTATATATTAGTATATTAAAACAATACAAAGCTAAAACGATTTGAAGTTACAATCCTATTGTATTTAAAATAAAAATCTTTAATAAAAATACATAAATCTCAAAAAAAATTCAAAACTTAAGAAAAACATTAATGCATTAATATATGAATCTACTTTAGATATTGTAAGCTTATGACCATCTGCTGGCAAAACCCCAAAATATTTGTAAGGACAGTGGTTCTATGTAAAATTACAATTAAAAATATTACTAGCCCATGGGTATAAAAAAATCAACATATACCTTTATTACCCTAAATTTAAAGCTTAGCAGCTCTTAATTTTAATAAGGGTAAAATAGAAATATACCCATTGAGCCCCGGTTGTTTGCCTGCATCCAAAAAAACTTGCCAGTACAGTTCTCTGTATTCGAGAGGGGTCTCCCAAGGTTCCCCCCAATGTCTAAGGGAATACTTTCAAGGACAAAAAATCTAAAACTAGCCTGACTACATGAAATTGTGTGCTTAAAGAGGGCATTGGTGTCATTCTTATTTTGAATATCATATGTGTGTTCATAAATCCGTTGTTTTTAATTTGCGCTCAGTTTTGCCTACATAAAATGAGGCACACTGGCTACACGTCACCAAATAAACAACCCTCTCACTGTTACAATTGTAATAATTGTGATTACTAAGTGTTCTATCCTGGCTTGTCAAACAATAGTTATTTTTTTTCTTTGGTGATTTTCTTCTCTTTCTTTGTAGACTGAAAAAAATTACTGAATCGGAAAAAAATGTTTGCCTTGGTTCCCACTGCTGAACATAGGTGTCCCTTATCATCATGCCAGGAATTTCATGTGCTAAAAAAAAGTGATATAAATTATAGGATAAAACAGCCAGGAAAACATAAATTTGAGCAAATATATCAAAGTAATATTTTAAATCCCTGGAAGCAGCAAGAAAGGGGATCCATGTCATTTAATTGAATCCCAAATGGTTGAGCCCATTTGACTGAAAATTAATTTCACTAAAAAGTGTAGAAGTGCAAAGAAAGTATGTGATGGTGTCATTTCTTATCATAGGTTATTTGGGAAGTAAGTCTAGCAGATTGCAATAGTCAGCATCATGTTGTAACTCTTAGATCTATAGATGTTTGCATTTTCTTCCCAAGCACTAATTCTCTGTGTGCATTTTTTTTTCTTCTCAGTTGTGTGACCATGCAGTTAGTATATATATATATATATATATATATATATATATAGAGAGAGATATATATATATATATATATATATATATATATATATATATATATATATCAGTCAAATGAGTTTGACCATTCAGGAGTCAATCAAATAAGCATTGACATAGACCCAAGCAAGAAGTTCTTGCAGTCAGTATGGCTGTGGACAAAATAGAGGTAGGGAACTCAAAACCATTGTATCGGTGGAGGTTCAGAATTCCAAACCTGAAGTCCACAAAGATTACGCATTTTCACTTCCTCAAAGGAAGGAAGCACTGGAATATCTTCAGTGAAATAAAAATGTATTTTCTGATTTACCACAATGCACTAAATTGGTGCAACATGATATTTTTACAGTGCACGGGGGGGGGGGTTAAGCTGAAGTCTTATGGAATTCCTGAGGCCCAGAGAGAAGTAATAAGTCTGGTGATAAAGAAACTATCACACAGTGCCTGGGATAGACCATTGTGCTGGTATCCAAACCTGATTATGTAATGATTTTCACCAGCTAAGCAATATTTCGGAATGGGATACTGTTTGTAATATTCATTCTCAGGCAAAAACAAATTGTCTAACCCAATATCCAGTAAACTATGGAGGTTTTAAATTTTGTCTTGCACAGATACCTTCCTCATGAGTTACAGCAAAGTGCCTTTGCATTTATCGTAACAAACTGTTCACTTTCACTGACTTTTAAGTCCCTGTTTTTTTTCTATAACGTCAAAGGAATCCTTATTAAATTTCTGCACATTTTCGGGTTTTAAGAAATGTTCAACAGCCATTACAAAGGGTCAGAAAGTAGCTAGGTTATCTGGTATTAAGGAGCAAATAAAAAAAAGCTTGAAAAGTAGCTTCTTATTGTGAAAGTGTCGCACACAGAGTTTGTTAGCACTACTGTTTCAACTGTAACTGCAAATACAGTATTGGCACTAATTTCTGAATGCCAGTACTGTGCTTGTACATCATCAGCATCTGCCTGTTGCATCCCTTAGAACTTTACATCCCAGGACAACTGCCCTCTTCACCCTTCCCTAGCTACACCGTTGGTAAAGTTACAGTCCTTTAACCACTTACACTAACAATAGGTCTTCTTGGAGACACAGATGTATTCAAATGTAATTTTGGAATACCAAAAAGCTTTACCCTTCTAAATTTCAAGGACCCCAAGACAACAATCCATTTATCATAAATTTGACCTCTGCAGAACATCAATAATTGCAGTATCTACCTTTTTATATGCTAGAATAATGTCACATTATTCGACATTCTTGCACTCCATTTTTTACCCCAAAATTGATCTTTAATCAGGTCTACATAATGTTCCATTCCTATGATGATCAGTGTACCCAACCTTGTGAGCTGGCATGCATCTAATATGAATATACCTAGAAGATGGAAGAACCCTAGGACCTCATAAGAGCACAGTCAGTCAAGATTAGTTTTTCATCAGAAGTAACAATTTTTTTTAATACTGTCCAGCGTGCCTTGTGGGGTATGCTTCATGCAGTGTTATCTCATTAACATTTTAGCTTAGTCATTGCAGAAGTGTGAGTATGACAAACCTTGCTGAAATACACTCACCCTCAGCTAAACTTCCTTTCTAGCCGTATTATAAACTAAAGCATATTTAGTAATTAATTTACACATTAATCTTTAATAGTTAGTATGTTTCACTATGCTGTGAGAGCAGATCTCATAGTAACCTCTTTACCTGTGTAAATTACATAAAAAGGTAGCAAAAGGACATTTTTTTTTCTTTTTCTTTTTGGGATACTGAGATGTGTGGGTAACATTCGCAACAGACATCATGCTTAAGAAATGGTCTCTGTTAAAACAACTGAATTTTAATGACCTTCTAATCTTTTGACTAATTGTAGACCTCTCCAGTTTTCTTCACTGGTTCTTGTGAATGTTAAGAAGAGGTATCTAACCTGTTATAGAGAAGCATTGCAGAACCAAAACAGATATGGAATGGAGCACACCTCTGCAGAAATAGGAAACTCCATGTTAAATAGAAATGAATGTAAAAAGAAAACCAGTGGGATATATCAGTGATCCTGGACCAGAAAATGAATGATAACATCAGTAAACCATACTTTTTGGGAGGTACAAAATTTGGGAAAAGCAAATTATTACCAGGCAGAATACTGAATATATCTTAGGTACATGTGATAATCCCTTTCTAGCTGTAGGTGATGAGTATAACCTTGATAACATACACACACTACCAGGTATGTGAGGATACTAGTGTATGGGAGAAGAAAGGTGAAGCACTAGAGGTGAGTCTTACTTCCTGGAGAGGAATTAAGGATCTGCTGAACCAGTAGAAGGTACTGACATGTACTTTTAGAGAAAGGTTAAAACAATGTTGTTGGTAATACATGGTAATAACCATGCCTTCATCTCTAATGGTTGTGATCATTGTTGAGCACTTATTATTTTAACAGTAAAAAAATAAGAGATATTTATGCACCTTTATTGCAAGAGTCCTGAGCTGTCATCCCTCAGATTTGTAATGCTTGTCAGGGTGCATGTCTCATCCACAGACCATATCATTGGTGGTGCATAACAACCATTCTTAACGTTCCTCACTTAAAACTAAGAGCCAGACACTGTGTTTTAGTGTACTGTATTTAGAACTGAAAATGATGAACAAGTTTTGAACATGTTTTTTTATTATTATTATTATTATTATTGTAAAAATTATCACTAGAACCAAGATAAAGTCATACTGTTTCCAAAAACATATACATATGTATTTTTTTATGTCTACAGGTTATGTATGGCTTTGCAGAGATGCATCTTCATCAGACAAACTTCATATAGTTACTACATCAAATCAGGACTCCCCCCTTTTACAAGGCTTTCAGCCCTTGCTTGTAATAGATGTCTGGGAGCATGCATACTACTTGAAGCATCAAAACATTAGAGCAAACTACATCAGAGACTGGTGGATGACAGTGGACTGGTCTGCAGTAGATGTACTTTTAAACTGGTGGACAACCCAATCTGCCCATGATGAACTGTGATTTAATACTCAGATTTCTTTCCTTTTAACTCTTCACTTTTTCTTGCATTTAGAATTGCAAGTTATTTACTGTGGTGTTGCAGGTTTATTTTGTCTTGCTTTGTGTATTGTTTATAATCTTTTCATAATGTGTGTCATTATCAGCTTGTCTACCTATATAGTGAAGATTGTAGGTATAAGTATGGAATAGGTAACAACTGGATATTCAGGTGTGAGATTTTTTTAATCGATTTTATGTGCTTGTTTACAGTGTTATTTTATTTCCCATGGTACTTTAAAATGAAAAAAGTGTAGCAGTAGTACACATACTAAATACAGCTTCATAATATTGTAGCAAATGTAATGTAGATAAAATTCATAACCAATCAATAAATCTTACTAGTGTAAATAAAAGGAAATTAAATTGATTATACAAACATTAAAAATGGAATAAATTGGATGTATTAGGAGAAGACTGCCCCTTCCTCACCACATTCCTGTATATCAAGGATATGGTCACCTTTGGAAAAATAGTCAACATCTCACACAGACGCCTAAAACATAAAAATACAGACAGTATTTATACAGGAAGCAGGCACAACCTAGTCGCTCCCTGCATATCTAAATATATTATGTGATCACACAGTCTTGGGGGTTGGGGGGTGAGGAGTTCAAGTTTATTAACAGGAACTAATATTCACTCACTCAAGAATCAGTGAAACTATCTCAGCCACATACTTTATCTCAGTTTCATTATTTCCTTCATACAGTCTGAGATTTACAATCTACCTCAAGAAGTCCACACTGAACCCCACCCAAGACCTGATTTTATTGGCCTGCAGATGGGACACCCGACTCATCCACACCTTTGTACCTCTAGACAAGGTACAATGTTTCTCCAATTAATTTCAGCATCTTTTACCCCTTCAAACTTGCCCTGCAAGAGAAGTTCTCAGGACAATGGAATTCATGACTGCAACCAAACAATTTGTCCCATTTGCCAGACAATATACAAGAAGGATTCAATGCTGACTGAAGTCTGCCTGGTCCTCTAGACAGCCAGATCCCACAGATATCTCAACAGGAACAATGCACAGATGTTTTAGATGTTGCAGTGGGGGCATGAATGAGCTCCCTGACAGTCCAGGGCCAACAGCCATTAAATTGGAAATCAGAGCACGTAAGTCTGATGGAGATGGGGGGGCTCTAATCCAGGCATTGCAGATGTTCTTCCACACTTGGTTTCAAGGCCCCCATAGAATTTCCACAGACAAAACTACAGTCATATGCCACATATAAAGCAGGAGAACAAGATATCTCCTCTGCAGATTGGCTGTAATGGCATGGGAACAGACCACAAAGCAAACCTGCCCTTCCAAGCAGTTTACATTCCTTCCCAGGGCAATGTTCTGGCAGATTTTCTAAGCAAATCAAGGGAAGAACCTCAAGAATAGATGTTGAAAGAGAGGTCTTCCTAGATATAGCCACCATATGGGATATCCTTCAGAATTGTTTGCTTCCATCCGCAATAAGCAGCTACTTTGTTTTTGCTGTAGGACTCCTTGTTGTCAGGCTTGGAGGATGGATGTCATGTCCATTCTTTGGAAAGCGAGGTTCCTTTATGCCTTCCATCCTGTACTAGTATTCCCAAATGTCTAGCTAAAGATCCAGAGAGACAAACCAAAGAGCCTACTGGTGAGTCTTTTTTGGCCAAGGCAGCATTCCTTCCCTCGTCTCTACCACCTAGTTAAAGGTCATCACCATAAGTTACCTCACATAGTCAACTTGCTCACACAACAGAAGGGCTGACTTCTTCACCCCAATCTCTACCAATATGCCCAAAGGTCTTGCTAAAGATCCAGAGAGACAAACCAAAGGTCTTACTGGTGAGTATCTTTTGGCCAAGGCAACATTTGTTCCCCCTTCTCTAACACCTAGCTAAGGGTCATCACCATAATTTACCTCACATAGCAGTCTTACACAATACAAGGGCTCACTTCTTCACCCCAACCTATCCTCTCTCAATCTGACATTGTTGATGATGGGATTCTAATCCCTTTCAGACACCATTTTTCTGAGGATGTGCTACAGGTTCTTCTAGATGCAAGGAAAGCTACTACCCAGAAATCTTGTACATCTAAAGGGTAAAAGATTTTCTGTTTAATGTCATGCTGAAAAACAGAACTTTATACAAATAGGAATTATTAGCATCGTCTTATTTATGTGTACTACTTAAAGTTGGTTTTGCATACTCTTCGATCAGAGTGCACCTGTCAGTCATTTCTGCATGCTTATCTCCAGAGTCCCCTTCTTTTTTTTCCAGGATAGCTGTATGTCCTACTGATTACTGTTGCAGTATTCCTTCTCATCCTGCCCATCTCCCTTATCTGTTCTTTTCTTTTAACAACTTCTTTTGGACCAAGGGGGAACCATTTTCTGCCTTCTCCTCTTTGCTGCTTTTTCTGTATCTTCAGGTATCTGCAGGCTTTCCTGGCTTTGAGATAGCCTGAGGTTTTTATGTTCATACATCCACTTATGTACTCTTATGCCCATTTGCTTAGGTCATACATTGGACATAGGGCTGTGTGGAAGGTTTTGGCTGTGGTGCCGTGGCTGGATGCCCAGGTTATCTGATGAGATAACACAACAGATTTGAATACAACAACAGTGATCAGTAGGGCAACTACTGTTATGGTACGTTCTTCTACAAATGTCCTTTCTTGGGGGAGGGGATTAAGGAGTTTGTTTATTAACAGGAACTTTTATTCATTCACTCAAGTATCGATGAAACTGATAGCAGGGAGCTTTTGTGTGTGTGTGTGTGTGTGTGTGTGTGTGTGTGTGTGTGTGTGTGTGTGTGTGTGTGTGTGTGTGTGTGAGTGACAGAGAGAAAGAGCATATATGTGAACAGCAACATGGTTTTGTTTGTGTAGCTCAAGACTGCAACACAGAACTATACAAAGTGACATACAGCTGTAGTGTAGGTTGTGCTTTATCTGCATATAAACTACATACACTGAAGTTGTACAATCACCCATCTGTTCTAAATCACAAACCTGTAAAACATATCTGAAGTTACATATCACAAGTACTGAACCTGTTGAAACATCCAAATTCATTAAGCACTAAATTTGCACAGGTACCTATTCTGTCAGTCTGCAGACTATTACAAGCATAGCCAAATAACCAGAGGTCGGAATCAAATCCTGTACTTTGTAGCTGTGGGGCAAACACCTTAACCATTAGGTCAACTCCTGAACAAATAAAAGTGAACTGTTTTTACTCTTCTGAAATTCACTTGCTGTATAGTCAAATTTACAGCATGTTCAAAGAGGAAGTATCTGCATATGAGCATGTACCAGTATATTGACTTTTGTCAAACCTGATCTACAAAGAAGTTGTAAAGATTTTATAATAGTTTTCTAAAGCTGATCTGGAAAGTTAACATTGTTGAATATGTTTCCATTGTTGGTCTTTCGTTTGTAATTTTTCATATATATTTATTTACTTAGCTGAGGGCACTAGCTAGAAATTGGTGAGTTCAGTGATATTGAAATAAAAATAAAGACACAGATAATATAGTCATAAACTACTCACATGATAAGGAGGAAAACCCAGAGTCAGAAACAACCAAGAGTGAGCTGTAGATTTTGACAGGTACCTTGTCATTTCAGAAATTCAGTTGAAGTTTGAGAAAAAGCAAAGAGATGTACAGGTACTGAAGAAAAAAACGTGACTTAAAAGAAGCAGAGACAAAAAATATACCCTGCAAAAAGAGACAGAATTACAAAAAATGTGGCTGATATTGTGTGTTGAATATCATTACAAGGAGCAGTGCCCGCCTTTGAGAAATATGTATGCAAGTGCAAGAAACTGAATCATTTTGTTAGAATATGCAGAAACAAAAAAAATTGTAAACCAGAATGGAAATGATATGCCTGTGAGAAAAGGAAGGTATGGACGTAATAAAGAGAATTATGGTAAAGAATATGTCCCAAAACAATTGCAGCAGAGCAGGTAGTGGAGTCAGTATCCATTAAAGTAATATGAGGGTGTATGCCTTAATTAGATTTTATAATGTAACAAGTGGAAAAACACATCTGGGGAACCATGAAAGGAAAACCTTAAATGCAAATTTTCAAGGCTTTGCTTTTGCAGGGAGAGCAAGGCCCCCTCCCTTGCACTTTGCAGCTTAAACAAAGTGCTCACTGAATATGTTGAATGGTATTTGGTTTGTTGAATGGTGTTTGAAAGCTTAAGTGCCACCAGGGTGAACTGCAAACATACATTTCAAATGAACATAGGTAAAGACTTTCCATAAATCTCAGGTCAGGTATTTAGACTTTTTAGTAATCTAAAGTCTAAGTGGATGCCACGGTGGTACGGTGGTAGCGTTGTTACCTCACAGCAAGAGGTTCTCCCGTTCAATTCTCGGCTGAGCTTGGGAGTGCCTTCTGTGTGGAGTCTGCATGTCCTCCCCGTGGTTGGGTAGCGTTCGAAAGACATCCATGCGTAAATGGGCGTGCCTTCGTTGAAGGTTGGGCGTTGAGCTGGCACCTCGGCGTTTAGTAAAAAAATCTACTGCCAATCATTAGCGGACTGGAGTTGCGCTGTGGTGACCCCTTACCGGGAAAAGCCGAAAGACAAACAACAAGTAATCTAAAGTCTAAGTCTCTCATTTAATTTCTGCAGGTGCCTAGAGCTGGTTCATACAGTAGCAAGAATGAACCTAATTTCTAAGGGCTTAGTAAAAGTTTATGAAATCTGTTTTACTTCAGTGTGATTATTTACGAAGAGCATTCTTCCTAGCACTCATAATGTGTTTATGAATTGCTTCCTTTTATAATGTGTATGGCTTTATCTGCAGGGCAAGCATATTTTTGTGATTAGAACTTTTTTTTTTAACCCAGTTGCTACCAGTACTGTTAGAACTAATTGGGTGTCTTATTTCTACATTGAATGCAAGCAGAAATTGTGACATTGATACTTTATAGTGTTGTATTTCTTAGTATGCAAGACACAGTCTAGCACATGTTGTGAATTTTATGAGCTTTTTAATATGTGGTTGCAGGATGCTAGTCAATAGGCATAGCTTTTTTGCAGATTCTTCTCTTAACCAGTCTGTATTGGATAATCTGACATGATCTTTAATTCTTCATTTTGTATAACCTTATGGACCATGTTTCTAGAGCTTCTCAACTACTAGAATATTGTAATGTTTCCACACTTTCCAGTGCATCACTCTTGCCAGATTTTTCCCCAGTATACAGACCCTTGACTATAAGTATATAATGGCTAGCCACAAGATTCAGGAACACAGAAAGCAATGTTGAGTGCTGAGGGGGAGCATTCTTAGTATGCATCACGCTAAAGTAAAACAGATTGCGTAAACTTTAACTACCATAGTTGCACTGTAGCCACGTATTTGTCTGCATGTCTCACACTTTCTATAGACTTTGCAAACCATATTGTACAGAATCCATTGCCTTGAGTTGCCTTTATCAGTCGTTTCATATTTCATCTCCGGTTCTATTCTGTTTTAATCTTTTACACGTTTAAATCTTGATCAATGTGATTTTTTTCCAACTTTTTTTCTGTACTTGTTTTGCTTGCTTTTCATTTTTTATCTTTTCTTCTGGTAGTAGCCTCTCTATTTTTTTGCTTTTTTATAAGTTTCTGTTGTTGTCTATTTCTTTACCTCTAGCTTGACTTCCTTTCCCAAAATGCTTCAGCTAATCTGAGAATATTTTTATTTATGATCCAGAACAGGGATCGTTAACCCCTGGCAGCGTTGCCAAACAATGGCACTTGAGCACATTTTACTTGGCACTGTACTGAGGACAAGGGAGTATCTCGACATCATTATGCCTTTTCTGTTTTATTTTACCGACAAGTTTATGAATGTAATTAATGACAAAATATCCAATATATTTGAAATATATGTACATGCTCAAGTACCATAGGTATTAGTAACACTTGTTTTTCTGCTCATCATTTGAACATCCTATAAGAGAAAAAAGTGTTTCTGTTATTCTGTTTGAAGATGTTTGTCAACTCCATCTAGAACATTCACTTCGGATCTTCGAATGTCATTAAAAAAGGATGCAACTCCACAACTGCAGACTCATAAATACAGTACGTTTCAGGGATGCCCATGCATCTCTCAGACCACAAGATATATAAGCTTGACCTATCCTGATTTTTGTATATCATAGGATAGCTACAAAGTATTTTTTTCTTTATCCTTTTTTGTATGTATCCTACTTGATCAAACACTTTATGGGGCCAGTTGACCGTATCAAAGCTGTATGTTAATCTAGGGAATGGATTGCAGAGTTGTACTTTGAGCCTCACTCCTACATACTTTTTTGATACCTCAAGTTTCCTGCTACATATTTTGCTTTTATACTTTGGTCAAAGATGTGTGTCATTGTTTTATCATCTCAAAAGGTTAACTATTTGTAGCATTTTCAGCTGTTTGCCACATGTAGTATACCATTTTAGATCATCCACAAAAAAGAAGTGAGATGTCACTTGACAAGATTGTTTCTTGAATTCAGGCCATGTCCATAACTTAGTTTGTTCAGTAAACAACTTATCGGGTTGAAGGCAAGGCAGAACAGCAGTGATGATATTACTCTTGCAATATCTCTTGCCAGATTTTTACACCGAGGATAATACTTTATTCTTTTCATAGCTCACTGGCAAAGTGGTATTACACTTTTTTTTTAATAAATAAAAACAGGGTTCATGTGACCTACAAGGAAACTTTTTGAGCTACTAAAGTGAAAGAGATGTAGATTTCTTCAGATCAGTGTTAATGCCGCAGTAACAAGTGATCTGATGTTGTCAGTCTTCATTTATCCTTGACATATGGGACTCTGTTCTGACCCATGGAATCAGCACAGCTCTTATAACAAATCGCCAGAACCAAAACCTCTCAAGCTAAGTCCCTACCCAGAATGCCCCTCTCTAGATTACCTCAGATCTTGTTTGCCACTCTTCTACATCAGGCACATCAGCCGAACCTATCTTGAGCTAAGTGAAATGTAGTCTTTTTTACTTAAATCTTCGTTAAACCTTTCTTGAAATCTTTCCTTAACTCTTCTAACCTACCCATTTAATATATTTCTTCTGTTTTTCTTCTAGTATCACTCTCTTTTTATACTTCTGTGTTCCTTCCTACCATTGCTGGCAGTTTCTCTCTGATTAAAAAAATAAATAAATAAGGGTAGTAGCTCAGGTTGTTTGAGTTTTTTCTGTATGCGTGTCCTTTTCATACCTTGTGTTACATTTCCTACCATCATTGGTAGTTCCTATCCTTTCTCCTCTCTACCTCATGGTAGTTCTGGCCTACCTTTGTTGGTAGCCCCTCCTTCCTTCTTTTCTTCTTTACTGTGTGCATGTGGCTGTGGCTGTTACTGTGAGTTGACTTGGTGTACAGTCAAGATGGCAAATAAAAGTAGAGGCAGTACAGGATTCAAGCAGTGCCATGATTGTGGGAGGAAATGCCCAATTCAGATGGGCATATGGTGTGTGTCTATTGCTTGGGCCTGGTGCACTTGCAAGAGGGGTTGTGCTATTTGTCAAGCTTTAGGTCACCGGGCCCTTGTAAAAAGAAAGAATAAACTTATCCATAAAGGACTAATTAAAACATCCTTTGATGAGGCTCTGTCCAGTTAGCCAAGGAAGTCCAAGTCCGACGTTTCCTTGCCATCTTCCTCGAAAGTTGATCATGGGAAAAAGAGGAGTCTCTCAGTGCCAGTGTCCCCTTCGGCTCCAGCATCAAAGAGACCTAAATCTTCAGTTCCCTCACACTCAGCAGAACCAAAGTCCAAATACTCAAAAAGCTGTGGTGCAGACTTCAGCACCGACTGTGATGGCCACCATCGCAGCAAAGGTTTTGGTGCTGAGAATTACGGAGATGACTGCCCAGGTGCCAGCCACTCCCTAGGCACTGGCATTCCCACAGTACCATTGGTATCCTTGGAACCAGAAGTATCCGTTGTATCCAGGACTAGGTATTGTCCCTCAGTGGATCCCTTTGTAGGGCTTCTCCCAAGCCCCTTCGTAGGAGTCTGACAGAAGTCAATGTTTTGAGGCTGGTGGATTAGCTGTCCATGACTAGCAGTCTTACAGGTTGTATTCCCTTCTGGAGATGGGATCTTCTGTCCAAGGACTACAACAGACATTCCTTCTCTAACCTCCCCCAAGGTCTTAGAGATCATGACTCTGATCCCCCCTCGTTCTGACTGTCCAGGTGCTGACAGCTTCTATGCCGTCAGTTCCAGTGTTTGCCCTGAGATCCTTGGTTCTTTCAGATCTGGAGGACTCTTGGGGTCATAGCTCCTCTGCCGGGTCTGAAGGGCGTGGTTCTATTTTAGTTTTCTCTGAGTCATCCTTGCTTCTTGGAGTCTCGGCATGTGCTGGCTGTTCCCTGGCTTTGGCTTCAGTGGCAGTCTTTTCGGAGCAGGGTGGGACCACAGTTTTGGGGTTGTCTTTCCCATTTCTGGGCTCTGTTCCCTCTTCTGGGAGGCCTGCCTTCCAAGTCATGGAGAGGGCCTTGGACTATGCAGGTTCTCAGATGGTTCCTTCCCTATTGGAGCATTTCTCCAGGACTCCCATTTGCCCAGAGCTTCCTCCAGCCTCAGTGCCCAGACAGAGAGCACCAAAGTTGCAGGATATCCCTACACAAGGCCTTACCTCTTCCAAATCCTCCACAGAGCTTTGCACTGAGAAGTTGCCCCAGAAGAGGAATGTGTAAGAGGAAAACACCAAGATTCCCCAGAGGAATCTGTCATATAGGGCACTGACTTTTGATGAAGGGGACAGGTCACCCCCAGAAGACATCTCCTTTGAAGACATTCTTGAGTTATTAAAGCAGAGGGGTGGCTGGAAGTCCAAAGTCCCTTCCTCAGAGGAGTCAGTGTACCTGCAAGCTTTCAGTGCTTGCCCATCTACCTCTTGGGTGATCACATTCGCTGACAGTCTCATTAAGTTGATCACACAGTGGGCATGGAAGGCCCCTGATTTTGCAGATCTAATCCCCATGAGACCAGAAAAATTCTCAGCACACCAGAGGACCAGCAATTTTGGGCCCAGGCATTATCAGTAGACGCCATGGTGGTTGCAGCAGCCACAAAGAAGGAATTTGCAGAAGAGAGTTCCACACTGCATCCTCCTAACTGAGAGTCCATGGCAATGAACAGGTTTGGGAAGCGGGTGTATGCTTCATCGGCCTTCACTTCACTGTCTTTGAATGTCATGGCACACTTTACTAAACTCCAGAGGGATCTGATCAAGGAGCTGTCAGATACCTTTGCAGCACCCATGTCTGAGGAGGTACAAAATAAAGTGGCCTCCCAGCTGGCCATCCTGGAGTCTATTTCCAACTCGTCCATGAGGCTCATTGCACACACAGCCAAAGGAACAACTGTAGCATTCAGTACCGGCATTGCCATAAGGAGGCACACCTGCATGTGCTTGTGTGAGTTTATAGAGCCATTTAAGTCTTTTTTCATCAATCCTTCCTTTGGTGGATCATCCCTGTTTGGCTGCAAAGTCAGAGAGACCTTGGAAAGGTGTGAAAAAATGGAAAGACTCTGTCTGCAGTGGGCGTACATTTTTCTGCTCCCCAGCAGTCCTTCTGCAGGAGCCAGAGTAGTGGAAAAATGTGGTTCAAGAAATCACAAGGGCCTTTTCAGAACATGAGTGGCAGTGGCTCCCCATGGGGCAGAGTGGGGAGCTCCAGTGGAAGACACCGGCCTCACAGCAGAAGTGGCCACAAAACCAGGGTTCCTGAGATTCTTTCTCAGGAAAACCTTACCAGCACTCCTGAAGGGAGGCCCAATTGCTTGCCTCTGGAGGCAGTCTGGGGAAGATTGTCTTGCACCCACTAGTTGGACACAAGTAACCCCTGATACTTGGGTGTGTAGGATCATTACAGAGGATACTACATTCCCGTCATTCTCACCTGAAGAACAGGAAGAAAAACCCCTGATGTTCCACCCAGTCAAAGGGATTGAGCAGCTCTGGAAATTTAAAATCTGCTAGAAAGGAGTCATCCAAGAAGTCCCACCAGACCAAATAGGATCCGGATTCTACTCAAGGTTCATTTTGGTGCCAAAAAAGATAGGGGACTGGAGACCAATTTTGGATCTCAATCTATTGAACAAGTTTGTTCAGCAGGCAGAATTCCAGGTGGTCACAGTTCAGTGTATTCACCCTTCTTAGGGAAAGTTGATTGGATGTGCAGTGTAGACCGCCAGGATGCGTATCACCACATAAAACTGGACACGTGCTCAAGAAAATTCCTCCACTTCTAGCTAGGAGCCAGTCATTATCAGTTCAGAGCTCTGCCCTTCGGTATCTCTACAGCCCTGAGCGTGTTCACCAAGTGTATGGCAACAGTAGCAGCTAACTTTTCAGACTGCATGGATTCTGAGTGTTTCCATATTTAAATGACTGGCTCAAAAAACGCTCCCACCAGGCACACTTGCACTCATCTAGGTATTGCGGTGAATCACTCAAAATCCCAACTAAGTCCGACTCGAGAATTGGAGTTTGTAGGTGCTCACCTGAATACCAGCTCTTGCATAGTTTCCCTTCCTTCTCCCAGATTGCAAAAGATAAGGTCCCAGATGGAAGCTATTCTGTCTAGTGACATGGTACCTGCTGTATTAGTTCTACAAGCTATAGGATCTATGGCAGCAGCCATCATGCTGGTCCTGGTAGCAAGATTTCACACAAGACTTCTGCAGTGGCTTCTAGCATCCCAATGGTCCATTCTCAGTCATTCCCTGATGCATCTCAATCGGGTTACCAATTGTTGCAAGAAAGACTTATCCTGGTGGATGGAATCAGAGGAAATTTGCAATTCAGTCAGACAATATGTCACTAGTCTAGCACATCAACAAATAGGGTGGAACCAAGTCTTTTACCCCTGTGTCGAGAAACTCTCGGAGTATGGCAATGGGCAATCTCTTCCAGTTGTCTTTTGATAGCAATGCACATCCCAGGGAACTCAGATGTGATAATGGACAAGTTGAGCAGGTGCATCCTCCTGCCTCACAAGTGGTCTCTCAATCCCAGAGTGGCGATGGAGATTTTCCATCACTGGGGCCAGCCTTGCTGTGACTTGTTTGCATCACCCCTGAAGAACAACAAATGCAGCAGCTACTTTGCCCTAATCCCACCTCAGGGGGAGTCCCTGAAAGATGCCCTCCATCACAACTCACCTTCAGGACTGCTCTATGCCTTTCCCCAACCCCACTAATACCTTTCTTGAAGAAAGCCATTGGGTTGAAGAGCAAGGTGATCGTCATTGCTCCCTTCTGGCCTCGACAAGTCTGGTTCCACTTTCATTAGCCTCACCTAATTCACCATCCATGAACTCTGGACCTAGATTCAGACCTCCTGTCCTATCCACAGGGACTAGTTCACCCCAATCTCCAAAACCTCAAGCTTGCAGCTTGGTTCCTCCAATTGCATTGATCACCAAGCAAGATAACATGTCCTCCCCAATTTGAAAAATGTTGCTAGCTTCCAATAAGCCTTCCACCAGGAGACTTTACCACAGTAAGTGGGAAAAGATTCTCATTTTGGACATGTGATAATGGTATTGGTCCCTTCTCTGCACTAGTTGTGAAGGTGTTGGAATTTTTAGCTATTCTTTTTGAGCAGGGAGCTGCTAAAGTCCAACTAGCTGCTATTTCCAACTTCCATGATGGTTTTGAAGAACACTCGTTAATCCCTCATAGATTGTGCAAAGTGTTTATGAAAGGAGCCTTGAGGTTAAAGCCACCTTATAAGGAGCTTCTCATTCCTTGAGATCTTAATATTGCTGCATTCCAAGTTGGACTTTCCCAGTAAACAAATGCTAAATAAATAAATAACTTAAACTCAGCAAGGCCTTACTATGTCAAGATAATTTGTATTCTGTATAACAACTCAAAATATCATTTCATTTCCTTAGTTATACCAATTTGCTCACCCAGTATTTTTGACAGAGTAGTCTGCAGGGAGTTTTTAAGGTCTGTCGTCTCATTACTCTCCCAAAATATGTGTTCTCAATTACCTGCTTTTTCCCCCACTACACCTCCACATTTGCAATCTTCCGGAGGAAAAATTCTTTGGAGTCTACTTGATGTATAAAAATACCCATGCAAACACTTCCAAGCAAAAATCCTATATATTCCAGACTTTGTTGCATGTTTGGGAGCTATACATATATTCTCCCATTGTTTATTTGTGATTTGCTTATCTAGTCTCTCCTCTGATCTCCACGGCTTATCCAGTCTCTCTTCTCAATACTTTCTAATCTCCTCTGATCAATTCCTATAGTTGTTATGCAAAATTTTATATGCTGTACTAAGTATCCCTTTTTTAAAAGCAGCTTCTCCTATAGATTCTTCTAAAAACTCTACAGTACTGGTCATTCACTTAGAGTTCCCCGTTCCTTTCAACAAGCATGATTTTGTGTGTGTGTTTTTTTCTCAAATATCTTTTAAGGAAAGATAAATTATTTGTTTCTATTGCTTTTATCGGTGGCAGTTTTTCCTAGTCAGGAGTACTTTTCAACATTTCCTCTTTTTTTGCACTTTCCTTTCTGACGTAAATTTTCATCTCTATCAAATCCCTTCCCATTGTCTGTCAAAAAAGAACAGAAGTATATACCTTTTTTCTCCTTTGGTACAGCTAATTGCATAAGTAGGTTCATAGGTAGTTACTAGCCATGTAATGAGCATATCCCATATTCTCATTTGCCCCAAAGTACTGTCTAGTTAAGTGACTAGCTCAAGGTCACTCAGTAGATAAATGAAGGCTGAGGGAGTCAAACCTTGTGCTACAGAAAGTTGCTTAGCATTTCACGGCATTCATCATCTGCTCCAACTCCCAGACTAAGGTAATTATTGTTTTTATAGAGATGCAAAGAATTCTGTGTATCTGGTTAGGCTGTTACTGTATTGTAATGTTTCCATTTAGTAGAGCAGACAACTTGGAGCAAGGCTTCTGGGTTTAAAAAGTATACTAAATGTAGACACAAAATACTGTCTCAAGATTTGCATGATCTGTGCATCGGTGCCTTGGGGTCAGGCATCTTGATGCAGACTGTCCTGTATGTAAAAACTTTAGCTCCAGAACTCTTCTGGATAAGAAAAATGAAGTAGGTGCTTAAAGGATTGTTAAAAGAAGAAAGCTTTGAGGTAAAAGAGGAGTTTGATGAAGGACCCAAGAAAGAAATCTGAGTCCCTCCACACCACATGGGAAATCCCAATCCCTCCGCACCACACACTCCAGAGACCTCAACCTCATTACCACAATCAACAGAACATGCTGCAGGGACAGGTTCATAACCCAGAGACTGCCCATGCTCTGGAATAGACTTCCCATAAATGTCAAGCAGAGCACCTCACTGGCCCTGTTCAAGAAAAATCTTGCTGAGTGGATGGGAAATAGAAAGTTCGCCCCAGGGATCACTCCAGTGGCTCTAGAGGCACTGGGAACTAACATTGGGTGCACGATGCTAGGGCACTTCTATGGGCTAGATTTGTAAAGGCTCCATGGTCATTAGCCTAGTACACACCTATGAACTATAAGGCCAACCCAAAAAAAAAGGAGAAAAGTTGTATAGAAAAGACTGTTCTTCCATACTTGAAAAACTGTCTCCAGCTAAGGTTCCCAGGACATGTGCTACTTTTCTGTCCTACACAGGACCTTTCATACATCATCTCAAGAAGATTCCTTGGACAGAAGATTCTATACCCATGAGAAGAGTGAGAAACTTCCTTGGAACAGGAATTATCACTTTTATTTTAGCATGTGAAGCGATACCTAGATCAATTGAGACAAGATGACATTAGCTTTCATAAAGACTCAACTTCAGTTTGTTTTCTCTGCCTTTTCTTTGTCTAGGGCAGCATGAGAAGAAATCATGCTTGCTGTTTCTGTTCCTTCCCTGGGCCCAGTTTCATCAATGTGAATTTCAAAATCAACAAGAACTCCCATGCTGATGTTCTTGCCTTCACAAAATTTTCTTTTACTGAGTGTCGCCCTCCATGGCAGTAGCCAGATTTGACTTCAGTCATGTCTATGCTCACCTCTACTAGGCTTGAGAGGGTTGGTGCCTGGAGCTTTTCAGCATCAACTTTGATTCCAAACTTGTCATTGTCAACAGTGTGTGTTTGATCCCTCACTGTGACAGCCTACTGTTATGGCATCTGTGCCAAGAATTGTATGGAAACGTATCCCTCATCAAGATCTGTGTCTAAGGCTGATAGTTGAAACTGAGATCACCTCTTTTTTTGAATTTGATGTCTGGCTGTTTGGGACCAATTACTTCAGTTCCAGTTGTGTCAATGGCTTAAACCCTAGGCATGTCAGTGGACTTAGTAGTGTTAAATTTACCAGATCAGGTCCATAGACAACAGCAGATATTTACTCCCATCAGTTTTCTCTTGCACACTGCTAAAGATAAGCCCTTCAGCTTTTTCATCAGTCTTGCAGCTATAGGACAGAGGAATCTTGTACACTATCCAGGGTTCCAAGGTCTGCAATTCCCTGTCCTGCAGAGAGCTGTACAAGTCATCTCCAAGACCCTCCCCCCAAGGAAAAGTATGTGCAAAACTAAGCATTTAGGCTCCCCTTCAGAGTCCCTGTCCCCGAAATGGATCTTGATTATTGGGACATTTCCACAAAATTCCCTGCTGAAGACGCAACTTTTAGTGAGATATTGGAGATGAGATGGAGAGGATCTTGGCCGGTCAACCCACCTCTCCTTAAGAAGAGATCCTAAGATGGCGTACAGGTCCTCAGCCCCAACAGCATGGGTTTTACCCCCACTTGACACATTAATAGATATGGTCTGTTCTAGATCCTGGAAGGAGCCGCACATCACAATAGCCCCCCCCCGCCAAACTACACTGCTCTGGGCCCCAATGATAGGCCCAACTGAAGTATGGAGCCTCTTGTGGATTTATTTTGCAGTATCATTGGCCACCAAGAAAGAGGTCCCTGAGAAAGCTCAAGCCATTTATCCTTCTGACAAAAGTCTTGGAAGATTGATAGGCTGGGAAGTGTGCATATATGTTAAGTAAGTTTTGCAATCAGGCAATAAATTACTTGACACACACAAATAGGCTTCCGAGGAGCATAATAAACAAGACTATGGGGAGACTGAAGTAGTTCCCGATGGGGGTCTCTAGCAGTTGGAGACCTAAATGGCTGACAACTCCATCATTTCATTTTCTATGAGGTTTTTACACAACACAGCAGATGGAGCAGCTAAATCTATGGATTCAGGCATCAAAGTGCTGCATCAAGCCTGGCTTCACCTAACTGGATTGACTGTTGGGGTCAGGTTTTAAGGCATGCAGAGTTTCTTTCAAAGCACTTCAAAAGGGAACAACCTTTGGTTTCATAAGTCCCAACCGCCCCAGACCCAGCAGCTTTTCTACAAAACTCCCTGTGGTGTGGAATTATATGGTCATTGCCACCAAAGAGGCAGAGGTGGTCTGCCTCAGCAAAGGTTTCACCGGTCCTCTTACAAACATAGCAGTACCCACCCTGAAGCATTGCCCAACTGTCCCACTCTGGAGGCAGTTGAGGATGTCTATCCTTGCATTCTTTTGTGTGGCTGATTGTCACACAAGACAGGTGGGTCAAGCAAATGATATCCAGATGCTACTCAATGCCATTTTTAACAATGTCCAAATACCCACCCTTTGATCCTTTTGTAAACCATCGCATCAGAAGAGGATGCCAGAATAAATGTGGAAATCCACCAAGAAAGAGCCATCCAAGGAGATCCCACAAGACCAGAGAGGGCCTGGGTTTTACTCCAGGTTTTTCTTGGTGCCCAAAAAGACTCAGTACTTCAAACCCATCTTAATCAATACTTGACGTAGTGGTAATTCTGGGTGATCGTGGTGCAGTCCATCCTGCCATGCCTGCAAACATGACACTGGATGTGCTGTTTAGATCTGCAGGATGCTTATCTACATATCAAGATAGTAAAATCACTCAGGAGATTCCAAACCTTCCAGGTGGAATATGGTCATTACCAGTTTAGAGCATTGCTGTTTGGTCTCACCTCTGCCCTCTGGGTGTTCATCAAATGCATGGCTCCATTCACTATCCACATGTATCTCCTGGGAATAAGGATTTCACCTTACCTAGATGAGTACCTCATTTCTGCTTCTACAAAGAAGAAAACTCATCTTGGCAAAACATATTTATTGCAGTTAAGTCTATCCTTAATGATTTCAGTAAACCTACCAAAATTCCATCTGGAGTTTTCTGAGTTTCTAACATTCATAGGTTGCCAGTTGGATACAATAAAATAGTTGGCTTTCTTACCAGTGTACAGAAGATCTGCAGTCACCCAAGCAGTAAGCAGTGTCAGACAAAACCGAAATCCAGATGCCACAACAATTCTGAGAGTACTAGGCCTTATGGCACCATCCATCTAAATGGTTTGACAAATTGAAAATGAGAGTACTACAATGGACACTCAGACGTCCAATGGAACAAGGCCATGGAGCTCATGTTAAAAATGATAAAACTGTCTAAAGCCTGCAAGCAGCACTTTCCTGGTGGACGATTCCAGACAAATTTGCTTTAGAAACTCTCTTTGTTCAACCAGTACCCACAACCACTTTGTAGACTCATCCTTACTGGAGTGGGTGGGGCAATACTTGGAACAGGAAAGACCAAGGGGCATGAACCACAAATAAGGCCAAATTGCATATAAATATATTTGGACATGAGTGGTCTTCCTAGTGTTGCAGGCTTTCCAAGACAATCTTCCTGAAGGTGCAGTGTCCATACAATGTGACGACATTGCAGTGGTATGGTAAATTAACAACCAGGGAGAAACTCGTAATGTGGAACAAGTAAACAAAATCTAGAACACTTCCTAGCCACTAACTTACACCTTCAAATAGGAAGCAATTGAAAGGTTACAATGCGTTGCTTATCAACAGTGCTTTTAGTGAACTATTATGATTCAGTATTATTTACCATAGACCCTTTCAGTGAGGAACTGCACAAAATGAGGCATGTTCCTCACAATGTGGTACACTTGAGAAGTATGGGACAGTTGCCTGCAGAGATTGGTGGACATATATAGTATCCCTTTACGTGGAACTTGTTAATGTGCACTTTGCTGTTGTCCTATACCTGAAACAAAGAAAGTGATCATCTGATTTTTAATAAGAAAAATGGTAATCATTTACCCACCTAATCATCCCACGGATTTACTGCCCCTTATAATATTGTTTTCACCTATTGCTGTAGAAGCCATCTTGGTACTTGAATAATACATCTTCATTCCTTTCAGCTGGGCTGAAGTGCAGGATGCTTTGTTGGGGATTCTAGTACTTTTGAAAGGAGAATAGTAAGTCAACAGTTTGTAATAGTGTGGTGACATTTTTAATATTCCATCTATTGGCATTAATATATTGTTTTTGGTGTTATAAACTTAACACCATCAGCATCTTACAGGAATCTGCAGCTTTTCATTGCATCATTCAGACCTTATGCAAGAATGAAGTACACTGAGGTGGGGTGGGGGGGGGGGGTCAGACTGTCTCCTATACTGTTTCATTAGTGTTGGATTTGCTTTTTTACAAGCTGTTATCCTTGTTTGTGTATATATCATCTGTAATACTATTTTCAACATTATTTGTAGAAGCTAAAACACTAAAACTTATCTTTCAACTGACTTAAGCACACAGGACTTGGTGCAGGAGAATTAAAAAAAAAATCTGTTCATTTCATTTCTGCTGCATACTGCAAAATTCAAATATTTTATTCAGTGTGATGCTTAAACTTTCTCTTGTTGCTAAGGTTGTTCTGTAGTTGTCCCACTGATTATAATCTAACTAATTTATTTGTTACCTGGATCACAAGTATGTGAGTATATATAGTGTATATTGACAGTTTAGAGCAGCCTATCAAGTCTGGTGTTCAGGGGAGATGTGGGGTGGGGGGACTGGAGCACCTGAAAAAAATAAGCAGACACTAGCATTATGTGCAAATGCTTCACAGTAATCAGAGATCAGGTTGGAACATTGAACTGTGAAGAAGAAATTGTTAACTACTGTGCCAGTACTTAGAACCCATCCACTGCATTTAGTCTACCATCTCAGATTTTACTTGTGCCTTTCCTTTAGTTTTCATTTAGCTTTATTTCTTGCTCCTCATTATTAAATAATAGCATTTTATTTAATTTCAGTCCTGCAAGATTATCAAGGCTTCATAATAACTTTTACTTTTCATGGCTGCTATAGAGTTCTATTCCCATTTTTTGTATTGGTGTTATAAACTCCACGTCATCAGCAATCTGGCAATAGAAGGAATATGTTACCCTGTTTCCTGATGGAAGTGCTAAGTATTTTTTGTAATTTTATGAGTGGAACATGTATCACCGAGGGATTAGTACATTCACTATTTGATACAGAGGATTAAGTTTAGCTTAAATAACTATTGCCACTCTCCACTATAGTTAAGTTTATCCCTGAGTTATAATATCACATAGAAATCTGCATATGAAATTAATCATACTGCAACATTTCATAAAGAAACTGGTAAGTACTCTCATCAATGAAGTGTTTTGATCTTTGTAATTATAGCAAATTAAGGACAACTTGTAAAATAATACAGGTAGCTTTCATTTGCCTGAAAGAAAACTCTGCCTTGGAACTCAAAAAAAAAATGTTTTTAATACATTAAAATCACTCTTGATACTGCTGATGAAATTGTGATGTTTTTTCACAAACTGGATGATACAGGGACTAACAAATGAAAGTGAACTTGTTTTAGTGCTTTCTTGTCCCGTTATCATAATCCATTCCCTGTTATACGAGTCATGCTAGGCATCCGGTACTAATGTCTTCCTGCTCTTTTGAGATACAGTGGCAAAAGTGTGAGTCACAGACATCTTGCACACTTTCTGTAACAGGAGTGCTTGCATTTTATTCTTGAATGACCATCATAAATGTTTCACTAAGAGCCTGTTTTAAAGCAATTCGGAGCAATTTTAGAATTCCAGCCAAATAAAGGGGCTAAATTCCAGGCTTTTGTAAGGATTTCCATTTTGTAATTCTGTGGTATAAGCACTGACAGACCCTCCCCATCCATTTCCTGAGAAAAGCTACCCACCAGTGTCCGCTACAATAGGAAGATTATTATTTTTTTATCTGTTTATTTGTTATCCTGAATGTTGGAAATGTGCTAATGTGCTAGTTATTTTTGTTCAGCAGTACTTTACAAGTATAGTACAATTATTATTTTTTTTTTTAACTGTGGCACAAATTCCTTCATACATTACATTTTCCCACTTCTGTTGTGGTGCTACCCCTTAATTTATTCTATTGCATCATACTAAGGTGAGGTATGAAACAGCAGCATACCTTCTGCTGTTCCATCTACCTTCTGACTGCTCTCTACCCCACACCCTCTGCTACCTGTTGCAGCTGCAAATGGTCCACTTCTGCAGTGCAGGCTGGGAACCTTCCACTGAGAAACTATGATCCTGTCTAGCAAGGCAGCCCTAGCCTCACTGCCCTCGTGCTTAACAACCACATCCTCAGAAGGTGTGGGAAGCAGTGGAGTGCTTTTTGAGTAACTATGTCATTGGGGCTTTCACGGAGGAGAGAAAATGGGGAGTTTAGCATAAGTGAGTCCATCCTGACAACGAACGGAAAATATTTAAACCACTTAGCAGCCCAATCCTATTTGACCTCCAGTTTCTTCCAAAATCAGTGGCTCTACAAATACCTCACTAGGGACCTAAATCTACACCACCAAATAAGCAAGACTTGCTAAGGGATAGCTTCCTCAGTCAATGTGTTCTCAGTTTAAGGAATTAGTTGCCACTACAGGCCAAACAGAGTGCTACTTTGGCTTTGGTTACTTTCAAGGCTAGTCTTAGTGATTGGTTGGGTAGACAGAAGTTTACACCAAGATTATCTTATTAGCCCTATTTGGTTTGAGGCATGTGCACTTGAAAATGGTGGCATGAACTTTTAAATGTCTGCTTAAAGGTGCAAATGGCTGCTCTTCTTATAGTCCCCATGGTCACTTGGCTAATGTAGTTCCTATGAGAGTAGAATAATAGTGGCTGAACCATGACTGGCTGCAAGTCTCTCCTGCCTCCTGTAGTAGGTAGTATGATTTCTGGTGCATTCTGCTCATGTTGAAAGAAAAAACACAAAGCAGAAAACTCTTAACAACTGTAATGAAAAATAGTAGAACAGTTAAATGTCACATTCCCATACATTTGTCCCCTTATAGCTGCAATGCAGGCTTTAGTAAAGTGTCTCCCCTGCACATATGTTAGCATGGTTCAGCTTTCAAATACCAAAATGCTGAAATACCGAATTTCAGTATCTCAAGACAAAAATAACGAAAGTTAAAATCCCGAAACATGGAAATTTTCCCAGGGCAAGTAAACACTTGCCCAAAACTACAAAGTATACACCGTATTATCGGAAACCCACCTACATGGGGGGGCTGTGCCCCCCACACCTCCCAACTATATATACCAACTCCAGGATTGCATAACAGTGGGGAAAAGGGCATATCTCCCCACAATGGACAAGTGGTTACATGCCTTAGGAAAATTTCTGTGTTTTGGGATTTTAATTTTAGTTATTTTCATCTCGAGATACTGAAATATGATATTTCAGTATTTCGAGATTTGAAAGTGGAACCGTTAACATACATAGGCAAAGAGGGGCACATTTGCACACGGGGATATAACAGGTAGTGTGACTCCACCGTGAGGTGGCACAGCATAACCCTACCAATGAACAGCTCCTTCCAGAAAAAAACATGACAGTGATCATATTACATGAGGTCCCACTGCCACCTGCACCTGGCATGGAATATCAAGATGATAGTACACGCATTTCCTAATGCAACCATCAGAACTATGTGCAGAGTGCCAATAACATGCGCAAACATATAACAGAATACCAGAGAGAAAAGAAAAAATACGGTACTATCAACTTGTGATACTATTTAAGTTCATAGGTTGGTACTAGGCTGGTACTAGGCTATCAGCCCTAGGGCCTATACAAGCCTAGCCATAACAATTCCTTGGCTATTTCTTCCCTGGACCCCTGTCTAGCAGGGTGACTGACGTGATCCCTGGGGTGAATTTCCTTTCTCCCATCCAATCGTCAAGGTTCCTTTTGAAGAGGGCCAAAGAGGCACTCTGCTTGATATGTATGGACAGTCTATTCCAGAGTCTGGGGAGTCTCTGGGTCAGGAACCTATCCCTCCAGCATGTTTTGTTTATTGTGATGACAAGGTTTAGATCCCTGGATTGTGTGGCTCTGAAGAATTGGGATTTTTTTAAGTGTAGCCTGTCCAACAGCTCTGGGTTTGACATGGCTTTGTATGTTAAACGGAGATCACCTCTGAGTAGACTATATGCGACAGAGTATAGCTGGAATTTTTTAAGGCGGTCAGCGTAGGGCGTCTGCTTTAGGCCTGTGATTCTTTTAGTGAGGTATTTCTGCGGCCTTTCCAGTTGTTGCAGATGTCTTGAGAGGTACATACCAAATGGGGCATTGTATTCTATAATGGGTCTAATGAGGGATGAGTACAGTGGGACAATGACCTCCTTTTTTCTGGATGAAAAGCCCTTAGTGATGAGGTGTGCCACATAGAAGGATTTCCTGACTGTTGTGGTGATGTGGTTATTGAAGGTGAGACCACTGTCCACCTGTGTCCCTAAGTCTCTTATCACGCTTTCGGTGCTTAATGTACTGCCACCTATGTGGTAATTCATGCGTACATCTTTTTTCCCAAAGGGGATAGTGTACTATTGCCTAACCCCTGCTTCCCATACATAGCTATCATCATGGTTCCTACATTGTATGTTTTCAGAATAGTGCCTGCACTCTTCCTCTGTCTTGGTGATGCTTGTGGTTGATGACTGCTCCTCAGCAAGATCTTATCAGACATCAGCATTCTTGAAGGTGCAGCATAGGGTCAGTAGACACTCCCCTGTAATGGCTGTGATGGCACTAAAACGTAATTTTGCTTTGGACAATAACAGAAGAAGCCATTCTTCTGAATCTCACTCCCAAATCCCCTCTGAAAATGGTGTCACTTTCACAAAAAATGAGTAGTCTGTGAAGCATGCTTATGGATTTATGAATTGTGGGACGCGTAAGACAGTGCTGTGTAGTAGTGCAGCGTACAAAGTTATGCAGGTCTTCAGTATGAGTTTGCAGACATGAAATATCAAAAGGGAGCATGAGCAGCAAGCTGTGATATAATTCCCAGATGAGTGGCAGCAAAATGAAGTGATTCGCAGATATTCATGGAACCTGTCATAACTTTCCCTGAGTGCCATCCAATGATGTATAAACGTGGGTAGCTATTCAGGCCTCCACCATTCTATATGATAAGTTACACAGACTTTGGAAGCTAAATTGGAAATCTGAGGAGGAGTATTAGGGTCCCTCGTGGCTCCAGCCACCATTGACACTCCCTTGCCAGCTTCATAAGAAGTGGGATAGGTTCTGTAAAGTTTCTGAAGCACAGAGGGTCTTGCATAAAAGGCCATTCCTCTAATCCTGCTATTTCTACAGCCACTGATAAACCATTCAAGTTGCTGGCCTCTTTTAAGCTTTTACCTTTTGATAAGGCAGCTGTACCATGGACAGGTTTGCTAAAAAAAAGTATACATGTCTGCTACCTTAGCTTTCAGGCTATTAATTATCAAACCCATATGATTAGGTATGTCCTTGCTCTTCTCTCCAAACTTGATATGCCTGGTTTGGAGGATAAGAATTCCATTTCCCTTTATAGATTTGCTTCTGTGCTGGCTTGCCATTGTATTAAATACAGTTATGATGCTGCTGAGGCCTCCTGTAGAGCAGCAGCATCTGGATCTGTAATAAGGAGGTAATCTTGGTTGCACCTCCAGGCTTTGCCTGAGAACATCAAGGCCAAGTTATTAGACTCCCCCATTAGAAAACTAGAGTCTCTTTGACAGTGCTGCTGCTGAATTGTTTAAGGCCCTTCTGGATAACTGTAAAGTTATGCAGGATTTGAAACATATCTTTGTCTCTGCTGTTACTAAGTTTCAAAGAATTTATCCATCTAAACCTTCCTTTGCTTATAGACAGCCTTAGAAACTTTCTAGGGGCAAGAGAGCTTCTAGGGGAGTTTTTTGGACAAGCCTTCTCAGGTTTGGAAGGTCAAAAGCCTCCTTTCCCTGACAAATCTGCTTCTGTTTTACATTCAGCTACTCCTACCCCTCAGCCAGATTCCTGTGTCCCTCAGATTCAATCTTTCTTTTCCTATTTGGCAACAGATAACCGCAGATACTTTGGTGTGTTCCATTATCTGGAAGGGTTGTTTTGTGGTTTGAAAGTCTGTTCCTCATTCTAAGACTCCTTGTCAGCTCCCACATTTTCCTTTGCTTCTTCAGGATCTGGTAGTACAGGTTATTATCCAGCCTTTGCCTTTATTTTAGCAGGGGAACAGATTTTTATTCCAGGATGTTTCTGGTCCCCAGGAAGGAGGGGTCCATGGAGGCCCATTCTAGACCTATCCTTTCTTAACACCATTCTTAAGGTTCCCTCTTTCAGGATCTTGCCTCTTCAAACACCTTTTATTTCCTTTGTTGTTTAGTCAAGCTTTTCTGATATCCCTGTATTTGAATGGCACTTGCCTCCACATTCCTATTCACCTTCTCTTCAAGCAGAAGTTGTTTTTACATTTTTGTGTTTCTTCCTCTAAGTATAAGTTCTCTGATTTGCCTTTTGGGCTTTCTACAGCTCCAAGGGTCTTTACCAAGTGTCTGGCCTCTATAGTAACCTTCTGCAGACTTCAGGGAAATCTTCCCTCACTTGGATGACTTTTTGATTCAAGCCCCTTCTCAGCAGCTTCTGCTTCAGGATCTTCTCTTTACTATGCTCCTTCTGTGCAGTGTAGGGTTCACCCTCAGTCTCAAAGTCTGTGCTAACTCCCACTCAGAACGAAGTCTTCCTGGCTTGCAGGACTCTGACCATTCCAATGATGGTATGCCTTCTGCCTCCAAATGTCCTCTCTTTGGCTGCTTATTTCCATTCCCTTCTACCTCTTCCAGTCTTTCCTGCAAGGGAATTTTTCCAAGTTCTGGAATGCATTGCATCCATCATTCCCATGGCTCCCTTTGCCAAACTCCAAATTAAACCAAAAAGTAAAAAGGTCACAGAAACAAACCAATTAGTAACTCTACATGACAAAATGTCAATGGTATCTCAAGACTGTTGGGCTCCAGCACTGCCATTCTCTAAAATATCTAGTCCCTCTCTTACCTTGTCTCAAACTCAAGCTTCACTGGTGATTTCACCAGATTTCCCTGAATTCAGGTCTGTCTTTTCATGTTCCTCACCCTACTTAGGGGCTGTTCACTGATGTTTCCAGTTAGGCTTGGGGAGCCTCCTTCAACAACCTGAGTGTCCAGGTTCTTTGCTCTTAACAACCGGCAGACCAAATCAACATCAAGGAGATGAGGGCTCTAATTCTAGCACTCCAGGCCTTTCAGTTCCTTTGGGTTCTGGGTACTCTAAAGGTTTTTTTTACAAAGAATACAACAGTATTGTAGTGCATCTACAAACAAGTGAACATAAAATCTTACATTCTCTGTGGGCTGGCTGTTTAAACTTGGGATTTTGCAGCCCATCATCATTTGGTTCTTAAAATGGTTTGCATTCCTTCAGAGCACAGTCTTGTGGCAGACTCTTTGAGCAGGTCCAGGACAAATCTTCTCAAATGCTTGCTTTACAGGAATGTATTTTTAGCCATGCTGCATTGGTGGGGTACTCCTCAAGTAGATCTTTTTGCCTCCCCTCTGAACAGGCAACTTCTTCTATTCAAGAGTGGCAAGTCCTCTGACTTGAAAAGTGTATGGCATGTATTTCTTGGAAGGAGATGCTTCTGTATGCCTATCTCCCTCTTCTGTACTGCCAAAGGTGCTGCACATGATCATGTGGAACAGGCCCAAAATCTTGCTGGTAACAATTTTGGCCCAGACAGCACTGTTTCCCCCTTCTATTTCATCAGGACAGTGGCAGTCATCACAAGTTACATCACAGGATCGATCTCCTCACACAAGATAAAGGAACTCTCATTCACCTTTACTTGACCTCCCTTCACTTGACACTTAGGGTTTTGATTCCTTTTAGACACCAATCATCCGATTTTCTGAGGATGTGCTTCAGGTTTTGCAGGAAGCCAGAAAACCCACTACTAGAAATTATTTGACTAAATGGAAGAGATTTTCTCAATGATGTCTCATGCATGACCTGGACACTTTTTCTGAGGGTATTCCTACAGTCCTTTATTTGTGTGATTTGCTCAATTCTGGCTTGACATATTCATCTATTAAAGTTCATTTATTAGCCATTCCCACTTGTCTGGCTCTGAATCCACCTATGGCTTCTACTTTTGAAGTCATACAATTTCTGAAAGGCATCCTTCATGTTTGGCCCCCAAGAAAGCATATTTCTCCTTCCCAGGACCTTAATTTTGCTCTTGAAAAATTGACTTTGTCCCCTTTAAGTCTGCAGTTTCCTTACAACAGTAGTCTACAAAACTGTGTTGGTGGTGGCTCTTAGTCCTTTTATGCCCACAGTGATTAATGATTTGTTCTTGAATCAGTCCATTCATCTTCCTGCTTTTACCTTTCTCTATAGAATCTTAGTGATAGGGTTCTTCATACTTTGGATTTACATAGACAGCTCAGATAATACCCAGACAAGACAAAACTTATCAGGACATCTGAACAGATGTTTGTTTCCTTTCATGCCAGGAAATCAGGTTTGACAGTATCTAAGCAAACTATCTCCTGAATTTCTAAGTCCATTTCTTTTTGCTATTCTTTTCATGGAAAGTAGCTTTCTTCTTATGTTTACGTCCATTCACCTAGGACAGTAGCCTGTTCTGGTGCTTTTTTCAAGGGTCTCAGTAGTAGATCCATCTTTGAAGCTGCTACTTGATCATCTTTTCGCACTTTTACCAAGTATTACAAGTTGGATGCCATTTCTAGGGCCAGGGTGGGCTTTGCCAGGACCATCCTTCATGGGGTTTTGGAGGGCCCTTTTGTGGCTTCCTCCTCCCAGCTCTCCAGCAGCTATTGTACTCTCCTGAAAGTAAAGAATATTGCAACAGTGATGAGGAAGAACATAATACAATTGCATAAGATTTTACCATAATAGTAGATGTCCTGTTTCTCACTGTTGCACTATTCTGTTTTTCCCTTCTGTCCCGTTATTTTCGGTCGCTTTCCTTCTGGCTGAGCAGTCTTTCATACATCATTCTCTCCTTTTTCCCTTCCTAGATGTACATGTTATTGTTTTCCTCTGGTTCTTCTGGGGCACTTCATTTCTGAAGATTTAGGGGTCTGTATGCCACATATGTACTTTACACCTTACATGTAGGACATACATTTGATATATGGCACCTGGAAGGTGTAAAGGCTTTGATATGCTAGCTGATTCAGCTATCCATGGCAGGATATCTCAGGAGTAAAGAATACTGCAACAGTGAAAAGTAGGACATCTACTGTTATGACAAGATCTTACAAAACTGTATTTTATATGGCAGATTGTGCTTAGCATGCCATGCACTTCATGATGAAGAATCGGCTTTTCTCATATATTATTGTAATCAGGGCAAACTTCTTGTGGGGCAAATTATACCTTTAAAAGTAGCAAAATGTAGAACTACTTTTGGATCAAGGTTTATCACCCAAAGTATTGTAAGATCTTGGAACAGTCTGCCATTACAAGTAAGGACATGTAATTCATTCGAATCATTCAAGAATATACTTGGTTTGTTTTGAATGTCTACTGTATAACCCTGGGGTCTGCATTATGATTGTCTTTGACCATTGCACTGCTTACCAGAAAGAAATGAAACTATGCTTATTAGGTAATGATGTAGGTGCACCTTCTCTGCGGGTCTATATAAGAAGAGCAAACTGTTAAAATAGCAAACGTTCTTCTGTCAAACTGAAAAACACGAAAGCTGACAATGTCGAATGCACAGATCAGCTATTTTTTTCTTTTCCAGGGAAAAAATTCACTGATCCAAAAAAAAAAAAAAATGTACAAACAAAATAAAGTGTGAGGCTTCATCCCCCACACACATCCAACTTAAATATACCAACTCCAAGATCACACCACAGTGGAGAAAACAGGAAAGTCCCGAGAACGGCCCAGCGATTTTTTTTTTTCCCCAGGGAAAAAAAAAATCGCTGTTCAGTGCCTTCATCATTTTTAGCTTTCGTTGTTTTCAGTTCGACAGAAGAGTGTTCGCTATTTTAAGCATTCGCTCTTCTGATAGGAACCCCTTCTCTGCTGCCTGTTTGCATGAGCAACTCTCAACCAGAATCCTGAGCCCACACGGCCTATAACTTCAGCATATGATGGAGCACACAACATGCCAAGATCATCCTGCAGGCTTTGGCAGCACCACATTTAAATGCCTAGAAACATGCTGGAGCAACAGAAATAGGCTTTGAGCGTGGCAAGAACACACACTACAGACTTACAGTTTCTTGTATGTGTAGTGTTATACTGGTATTCAGCCACACTCTGTATTTCATGGAGCTGTATGCCTGTTGCTGAGTGCCTTGTGTCAGTTTGAAACTTATTTTATTTGACTACTTACATTTTGTTGAAAAGGTGAATGTGTATACTGTTGATATATTACATGTGAGTTTATTTGCTTTAATGGATAATATAATGAAAACATTTTGATTCCAGATTTGGCTACAAATTACATATATTGTAACTGTGGCATAAATTAATCATATTTATTTGTGTTAAAATATCTACAGCTTTTATTTATGATGTAATGACAACTCAGAAAGTATTATTATAGACCCTTATTGTATCCTAGCACAATATCCCTATTGAAAACAAGTTATACTGCAAAATATCAGACTGTGATAGTGAAGGCATATATACCAATGCATCTGCTGCCTGTGAGTATAAAATCCTGCATCTGTCTTCCTTTGAGATATTACATTTTTCAGGCATTGACAATATAGCCGTCACTGGCAGTGTACACCAGAGTGCAGTTCTTCCCTCGGCATTTTCAGTAATGTTAAGCACTGAATTTCACCCAGGTATTTCAGCTGGTTGAAAGCATGGCTTTGTGGCCAAGGCATGCTACAACTAAAACCAATGTGAGATCTGTAGGATTTTCGTATCTTTACTATGACTGCTATTCTTACCTTAGGGATTTCAGTGCAGCTTAATGATGAATCTGACCCTATCATTTTAGTTACTTCATACTATGACATGTTATAAAAGGGGAAAAATAATTTTTCTGGAGAAATATGTTGGATTTTTACTTTGGCAGCAATGATAATGTAGTGCAAATATATTCTGGCCATTACTTTCATATGGCATGTTGAGCAGAGCCAAAAATCCTCTGGAAACTACTTGAAACAAAATAATGGGTATAATTCCAGACTAACTGGAAAAGACTTCTGAAACACTGGCTTTGCTAGCTGCATATAACTGGCTATATGTCAATCCCATCAGGGTGGTTGTTAAAATTTTCATGCATTCCTATAAGGTGCTGAAGGATATCATTGTGCCATCATAGATTTCAGTTCACCATGATTCTGAGCTACATAGCACACTGCTGTCATATTCTTAAAAATAAATCCTAGCTTCAGTTCATTTTCCACACATACTGTACTAGTGGAACATGCCTTTTATGAGAGGGTGCTGTACTTTTGACTGTGAATACATTACTTAGATGTAATGGCCACATTGCTGTCAGAGTGCACTGCACTTTAAAAAAGCCATCCTAATGACCACATTGCTGTCAGAGACATGCACTGCACTTTAAAAAAAGCCATCCTAATGACCATTCAACAGTTATTTTCACGTATAGTATCATTTACAAAAGAGTGCCACATTCAATACATGTCTGCTATCTCAGTGAGAAGAAAATGAGAGATGATATGGCCACAACAGTGCATTTCAACTTATAGAGACTGTCACATCAAGCTGTATCTGTGATCATGTCACTATCCTATGCTCTCACACACAGCATACCTCTTCTTCTCTAGTCAGAAAAGATGGTCACCTTTTTATGTACACCTTTAATGTTTGTGATGAAAGTAAAAGAAATACTGGTCACGGTAATGCATTCCTATTTGCAGCTCTAGGATATTTACACATTGTCTCCCTGTATAAGCTGTATTGTGATTATTTTCACATGGGACATGTATTTTGTCTCTATTTTTTACACATAGCCTCCACACCCCCAAAATAGCGACTTTCTGTGCAAATTGGTGATGTGTGATTGTAAAGAAGACTGAAAGACAATTCATAGGTTGGTAGGTAAGAACTAGGCTAGCTGCCCTTGTGGGCCATTTTAAGTCTAGCCAATTTTCCTTTGAGAATCAAATCTTATACCTTGTGTCTCTGAGGTTAAGTTGTCTCAGTAATGAATTTCATCAAGTTTCTTGTAGAGACATACTGCCTCAGGCAAGCCATATCAGTGATGATTAAACACTGATCATGTAACTGCATTGTGCTTTTACATACAGCCTGCATCCCATTCCCCTCAAAAGATAGTGGCCATCAGTATACTCTCTTGATATTAGGTTATGAAGAAAGTGAAACAACAGTTGGCGAAGTAACACAGTTTAACTTGTTGCTCTCGGGCATGCATATTTTCCCATGACCCTCACTATGACATAGTTTCACTATGATCACTATGACATAGATTCATTGCTTGTATTCCGCTCAGCAAGTGCCTTCCAGGTGTTCTGCAGCGTCTACAGCAGCAGAGAGACAAAAGAGTGACTTTGGAGTGATTAAGTATCACTTTTCTACTTTTCTTGCTGTCTTAACTAATTCCACCTAAACCGCCAGTTTTTTTAGCAAATCTGTGATTTAAAAAGTTTTATTCTATACAACTCCGCACAGCTCCTCGTGGTGTCCTGCAGAGTGATACAGGCAACAGAGAGACCCAAGAGAGACTTTTCCAGATTTAAGTATTTTTTTTTCTCTGTTTTTTTGCCCCGACTGCCTTTTCTCACCTAAAAAGCAGATTTCTAACTGATCTGTGCTTTAAAAAGTTTAAATTGCATTTGCATTCTGCTTTTTACCGTTGTTTGCACTTGTTTTATATCAATTTAAGTAGTTTTTGTATTGTATAACTGTTGTAGGCAACACACTAAAGTGCGCTAGCCTGTTTATAGCATTTACAGTGTTTTCTGTGTGTTTTTCTGCTGTTTCCTGAAAAAAACAAAAACAAAAAAAAAAAAAAACAAACAAAAAAATATTCTATTTTCCCGCCTTTGCTGAATTAGATTAGTCCAGATTTCAGGTTTTGCTGAATTCCGGACTGTGGTATAGTTTCCTGTGTTGCCCATATCCTTACTTGGATAGGAGGAAGTTTCTCTCTTCACCAGTGAGAGTAGGGAGCTTTGAGCAGCCTATCTGTCCCTGGAGGAGTGGTCTCAGCCCTGAAACTAGTAGCTTATTGGCCATTTTGGGTCAATTCCTATCTCTTTCAGTTTCCCTGCTTGAAAACCTGCATTTGCGCAGTTTTGCACCGGTATACAACTCTGCACTGCTCCTCATGGTGTCCTGCAGAGTGATACAGGCAACAGAGAGACCCAAGAGAGACTTTTCCAGATTTAAGTATTTTTTTCTGTTTTTTTGCTTCGACTGCCTTTTCCCACCTAAAAATTGAATTTCTAACTGTGCTTTAAAAAGTTTAAATTGCATTTGCCTTCTGCTTTTTACAGTTTTTGCACTTGTTTTATATCAATTTAAGTCGTTTTTGTATTGTATAACTGTTGTAGGCTACACACTAAAGTGTGCTAGCCTGTTTATAGCATTTACAGTGTTTTCTGTGGGTTTTTCTGCTGTTTCCTGAAAAAAAAAACAAAAAAAAAAAATCTCTTTTCCAGCCTTTGCTGAAATAGATTAGTCCAGATTTCAGGTTTTGCTGCATTCCGGACTGTGGTATAGTTTCCTATGTTGCCTAAATCCTTACTTGGATAGGAGGAAGCTTCTCTGTTCACCAGTGAGAGTGGGGAGCTTTGAGCAGCATATCTGTCCCTGGAGGAGTTGTCTCAGCCCTGAAACTAGTAGCTTATTGGCCATTTTGGGTCAATTCCCATCTCTTTGTTTCCCTGCTTTAAAACCCGCATTTGCACGGTTTTGCACGATTTTGCGCATAGTGCAGCATCGGGCAGCTCCGCTTAAACGGGTTTAAACTATTCCTGGCTCCACGAAGTCTGCTCTTCACTTTTTCCCTTAGAACTGTTCTAAATCTCAAAGTAAGCACTCTATTTTCATTCTAAAGCCCTGCAGTTGCTCGTATAAGTAATCTTATAAGTAAGCACTAATAAACTAAAGCACTACACCCTCTTATACTCCCTTTAAGTACTTGGCTCCCTATTGGTCCTTTTTGATCAGTCAAAAAGTAGTTCCTTATACTATTCTGGCATGTCCAAAAGTCAGTTTCGGGTTTACTCTCCAGTCCAGCTGGTGAATCTGGGAATCTTGAGGCAATGTTACAACTGCCTTATGTACACAAACCACCTTCTCCTCCTCCCAACAAGCTCAAATATATGCGAGAGATGCAACTATATAGCCAAACTGGAGGCTGAGCTCTCTCAACCCAGTACTGGTGCAGTCAGACAGGAGGAGAAGGTAACCACACACACCACAAATCCAATCTCACATAGACCTATCGGAACAGCAAACCAAACACATAAACACACAAAAACATACTCGGAGGCTCTAAATAAAAGTCTGCCCAAGCAGCAGAGACCTCCAAAGCAGACTTCCAAGCAACTGCCACCCCACAACAATACCCATGTATCACATAGTTCACAAAGTCAGTGTGCCACACAGTCACAGCCCTTAAGGCTAAACAACACACCAAATACACTTGTAATAGGTGACTCTATGGTCAGACACACTGACGTCCCACTCACCAGGCTGAGCAAGGAGAAGGTCACTGTAAGCTGCCTGTCAGGTGCCAGGATCCACCACATAACACAAGCACTCAGGTCACTCCAAAGCAAGTACAAATATGACTCCATCATTGTCCATGCTGGTGTGAATGACCTGAGACGTACCTCCCTGGACTACATGAAAAGAGACATAGAGGAGCTCTCTGATCATGTAGCCCAGGCCGGTATGACCCTGACCTTTAGTAGCATCTTACCCTCACCAAGAATGATGCCACAGTATAAAGACAAAATGATCAATTTTAACAAGGCTAAAGTATTGGGTGTCATTCAAAGGAGATCCAATGTCTGTCAGCCTGGGATGACATGCTCGACAAGCCACATTGCTTCACTAGAGACAGCTTGCACCTGTCACCCCTGGGCTTTCAAATACTGGCTAAGGCTCTTACCACTCCCATAGTGCCTTTTTTAGGCAAGGCTCAAAAGACAAACCCACCTCCATAGACAGCACAAGGAAAAAAAAACTAAGGGTAATGCTGCCCAACGCCAGAAGTCTAAACCTCAAGATGCATGCACTCGAGGCTCTCCTCAGTATGGGGAATATCGATATCTGTGCAGTAACAGAAACCTGGTTCAAGTCTCCTGAGAGCACCCTAGCACTACCAGGTTATACCTGATACCATGCTTTTCAGCTTCAAAACTCAGACCAAACCACAAAAGGAGGGGGAGTATCCATATTCATCAAAGATACCCACACCTCCAGGTTAGTGGCACTGCACGAAGCATCGGAGACCATCCATGTGCAACTAACAGTGGGCAAAACTGCCTTTCAGTTTGCAGCCTGCTGCAGACCACCCACCCAAACTCAGGAACCCCACTCGGCTTTTCTGAGAACACTGGAGAATATGAAGGTCTCTCCAAACACCATCATATTGGGTGACTTCAACTACCCAAACATAGACTGGGAGCACTACTCAAGCCCCAACACCCTCGTCCAACGGTTCCTAGAATTTATAAACTCAAATGCTATAGAACAACTGGTCACCACTCCCACAAGAGGGGAAAACATATTGGACCTGATCATCACCAACATGGGGACTCTATGTTCCATACCAGAGGTATACCCCTCATTGGTAAGATCTGACCATAAATTAATCTCACTGGACATCCATATCCCGTCCCCACCCCCAGCCAAGGAAACCATGGTGAAGAACTTCTCAAAAGCAAACTTCACACTTCTCAAAACTGAAGTGGAATCCTTCAAAGCCCCCAGGCCAGTGGAAAATACGGCCCAAACCGCAGAATCCTTTACAAATGCATTTTATGGATACCTACAGGAATGCATGGATCGTGCTATCCCAAATAAAACCAAGACTCACTCCTCCAAAGGCAGGAGACCTGTCTGGTGGACCCCAGCCATAAATAAACTATACAACAGAAGGAGGAAGCTACTACATGATAGAGCAAAATCCCAAAAAGGGAAGGCATCTCTGATCAGTACTAGCAAGAAACTACGATCCCTCATAAAATCATCTAAGGCCAGCTTCGAAAGAAAAATTGCACAAGACGCTAAAGATAATCACAAGGCCTTCTTTAGTTATGTCAGGAACCTGGGTGGCAACTCCCAGATATGCTCTGAGTTAGTGCAAAATGACAAAAAATACACTGAACCCACAGACATTACCAACATCCTGGCAGACAGGTTCAGTGCAAACTCCCCCCCTTCCCCCTCAAAAGAGCAAATGTCTATCCCAACAGAGTGTAGCCTCCCTGACATCACAGATGCACAGGTGAGAGCTGCCCTCTCCAAAGCAAAAAATACAGCATCAATGGGACCAGACGGTGTCCCAGGCTGCGTCTTACATGAGCTCCAAGAAGAACTGAACCCTCACATAAAGTCACTGTTCAATCTCAGCCTTTCTTCAGGATATGTACCCAAGGAATGGCGTACAGCAACAGTGGTCCCACTCCACAAAGGTGGTGCCACAATGGACCCTGGAAACTATCGCCCTATAAGACTGACTGGCTTGGTCTGCAAAGCTATGGAGTGTATCATCATGGAACTCATAAACAAAGACATTGGGAACCTCCAAACACTGGATCCTACCCAATTCGGCTTTGTTAAGGGCAGATCCTGCCTCTTGAACCTGGTCAACTTCTTTGAAACAGTCACCAAGGCCATAGATGAAGGGAAGGTAGTCCACACAGCCTACCTGGACCTCGCAAAAGCCTTTGACACAATACCCCACTCGGGCATCATAAATAAGCTCACCAGCTTAAATATCAACCCCTATGTCACAAGATGGGTTGCAAACTGGCTCAGGGATAGAACCCACATGGTCAGAATTGCAGGTGCCATGTCAGACTCTAAACCAGTTACAAGTGGTGTCCCACAGGGCTCAGTCCTGGGACCTCTCTTGTTCGGTATATATTTCTCTGAGGTACAGGCTAACATGGGAGAACTATGGCTGACCAAGTTCCCAGATGACTGCAAACTGGGTGCCATAATCGACTCGCCGAGTGACACAAGCATCCTCCAAAAGGGTCTTACAGAGACAGATAACTGGTGCCAGAGCCATGGCCTAAAGCTAAATGCCAAAAAGTGCATAGTCATCCCCTTTGGGAAAAACAAAGTGCCCACAAATTACCACATAGGTGGTAATCCATTAAGTACGGAAGAAGTAATTAGGGATTTGGGGACCCAAGTAGATAGCAATCTCTCCTTTGACAATCACGTTGCCAAAGTGCTTAGAAAGACCTTCTATATAGCCCACCTTATCACGAAAGGGTTCACATCTTGATCAAGTGAGGTCATTGTGCCTCTCTACTCATCACTCATCAGGCCCATAATTGAATACAATGCCCCATTTGGGATGTACCTTACCTGACACCTGCAGCAACTGGAAAGACCCAAAAAGTACCTCACCAAGAGGATCAATGGACTCAAACAGATGCCCTATGCAGTTAGGCTAAAGAAACTCCAGCTCTACTCAGTTGCTTATCACCTACTCAGAGGCGATCTGTGCCTGACGTATAAAGCCATGTCCAAACCAGAATTAATGGACATGCTCCACCTCAGGAAATCCAAATCCCTTAGAGCCACACGCTCCAGGGAATTAAACCTCAGCACAGAAATAAATAGGACATGCTGGAGGGACAGATTCATATCCCAGAGGCTCCCCTCAGTCTGGACCAAAATCCTAATCCATGTTAGGCAGAACCCCTCAATGACCCTCTTCAAGAGAAATCTTGACGAGTGGATGGGAGAGCGTAGGTTTACCCCTGGGATCTCTTCTGTGACCTACTATACAGAGGCACAGTCAACTAATCTAAAAGGGTGGCGAAAGCCAAACACACTCTGGCTAGGCTTATAAATGCCCTAGGGCAGATAGCCTAGTATCAATCTATGAACCTATCATCTAACTGCCCTTTCATACACCTTGCCCTCCAAAGCAAATAGCCACTTCTTGTGGTCATCCACAATATGTGATCATTAAAAATGAAAGAAATAATGGCTGTAGTAATGTCAGTCTGTTGCTATAGCTAACCACCCCACAACTACCTAAATCACCGTAATAAACTAAAAAATGTGCTGCTATCATGTGGTGAATAGTGCATACTGTTACTACTGTAACAGCTATATCTGATTGTCTGCCATTATAAAAAAATAAAGCATTCCTTCAAGAGAAAACTTTCTCTGAAGATCATATAATTTGCTTCTCTTTGCTGTCTTTGGTCAATTGACAAGAGATTAATGAGCAAACACTGAAATCAGTTGCTTTTATTAGCTGCATTTTCACACATTCTCAGTTGAATGTTTGTTGAAACCTGTCTTGGGATGGACAGTATGAGTGGGCCCCAGTATTAAGAAATGTCTCATTATTTCCTATTGAGAACAAATAGGAAATGATAGTTAATTTTGGAGTGAGGGCAGAAATCAGGGAAGAAATGTTTGTAAATGATAGAAGAATGTGGTTCCTTGTTGACAAGGCTATTAGCCAAGGAAAGGAAAAAAGATCAGTGTGGGAACTGGCAAGATTATGGAACAAATATTCGGTGCATTTTGGAAAAAAAAATGCACTTATGAACATTTTCAAGGGAGTTAATGTGAAAGCATATTCCAGTTTGAGTTGAGGACATTTTTGGATATTTAGAGCCTAGGGACTGAGTAGATTAGATGGCCTATAAACAAGTTGAGTTGACTAATTTAGAAATGTTTGTCTCAAACTGGAGGTAAATGGATACCAGGATGGCTGCACTCTGAAGAACAGGTTTGTTATGGCTCTTCCAATGTGAAAAAGAAAAGAACTGTAAAAAGCCAATAATGGACAAAAAATTAGGTAATTTAGGTGGGAAGTTGGCATAATGGTCAAGGTGTTTACCTTACAAACATAAGGTGCAGGGTTTGATTCTCACATAAGGTAATTGGCTATACTTAAAATGGTCCACAAGGGCAGTTAGCCTAGACTATGAAACTCTATGAAATTATGAAAATTCAGTTACTGGCTACTCATCGTACTTCCTGTATGTCAGCAAAGAGGATATATGGAGAAATTCAGTTTGAAAAGAAGAAAATACTGTAGTGGAGAACAGTCATACAGCTGTATAGTAAAAAAAGCAGTTCAGGTTTCAGCTTTGCTGTAGAAGATGACATCCATTAATTTAAAAGAATAGAATGAAATGCATTCAGAACTGTGTAAAATAAGTTAGAAAGTGGTGGAATATATAATGTCAAATGACAAAAGGTAGGAAAGAATAGAAGCTTTAAGTAGCTGCTCAGATGAGCTAATAAAACTGCAGAAATCAGAATTTCAAATGAAGAAAAAAATAACTGCGTATGAGGCTTTCCAGGAAAAGTACCATCTTTGGTCTATTCTTGTTATAGTCAGAAATGTAATTACTAAAAATTGGAAAAGTAAAGTTACCCCCTCTAGTGTTGAATTTATTAGTATGGCAAAATTGTTTGCAGTAGTGAAGTGCATACTGTAATGATGAGAACTAATATTACAGTCATACAAATATTGGCTTAAACCTAAAAGACTCGCTTGAAGAATATTAATTGTTGTTTATGTATAACTGATGTATTGATCAGCCATGGACCTATGTAAATAGTTTTTATAATTGATTTAGCTATTGTTTTAAAATCAAGTATAATAATTAAATAAAAATAGCAGAGTTAGATGACAGAGCATGCAAAGAAAAACAGAGATTTTTTGCTGTACCAGAGAAGCATTAACTTTATAAAAGTGCAGATAAACAGCTGGATAGATATCTCACAGCAGGATTTGTTAACTGAAGGAGTACTCCTTGAGAAATCTCCAAATTTTGGAATGAGAAAGAAGCAAATACCTGTAGTAGTAAGATTATACTTATGCCTGCAGATAGAGCTGCTCTTGACAAAATTGTAGTACATGGGAACAGTATTAACACTTAGAAACATCAGAGTTTTTGTGAAAAATGATTATTCACTGTACAGCAGACAGAAAAAGAAGCATGTCTATTTGTGAAATCAGGGGTTGCTGTTATGTGGAAGTGAGATTCAAGTTTCTATACAGCTGTTTTTCATTTTTTTTCTGAAGGATCAAAGGCATTTTTTGGATGCAAAACATGCTGAGGAAGAAATAAAGTTTACCAAGAAAAAGTGAGCCAGTAAGCTGAAGGGTCTCTGCTTCTCATTCTCCTAACAATAGCAAAGCCCATAAAGACAACTTGCTATTGAAACATTTTCCATTGTTCCAAAGAAAATAATTGAGTTACAGAAAAATGCTTAGGAGCGGTCTAGAAAAATCAGAAGTACCCTGGTCTTGAACCACAGACCAGTGAGAAATGTGAAGTGTCATTTCTTCCAAAAGATGCAGTTTGGAACTGTTACTTCTACAAAAAAATGACTAAAGCAATCAAAAGTTTGTTGAGTGCATTAAATTGGTGGAAGAACTCTAAATCATAATTTCTGAGATGTCATTAATGAATAAAAGGACAGTGAAGGAACTGAAGATGTAACTATAAGTAATAAAGTTTATGTTCTAAGTAAAATGTGCATAATAGGTGTCTTAAAGTAAACTGCATGTTATATAGTAAAGTAATTCTGTATAGTATGCAGAGCTATTTTAAAAGAGATGGGGAGGGAGTCTCATCAGTGACTGCTGTATGTGTTGAGATGGGTAGGGAGTCTCACCAATGCCACGTTCACTGGAAGGATAACGGGTACACAGACAGTATTTCTAGATGCAACTCCCTACATCAAGTGCAATTTCCTTCACGAGCACACAGAGATCACAGTTAGTCCAGGTCTGTTTTTTCCAGATCCCCAATAAGACTCTCCACTGGCACAGGTGTAGAGTTGAGTCCTTAGCCAGGGTTCCAAGCCAAGTCCTCCAAAACGCATTTTGTCCAACCAGTGCTTCATGTCCTTGCCCAAGTATCTGACACTCACACACTTTGAGGATTGATTTACACACACACACACACACACACACACACACACACACACACACACCTGAGAAAGGCTGGCACAGGTTTACTAGCTATGCCCCCATCTGCCTAGACTATAAGGTAATTACCACTGCCACCAGAACCCCCAATCAGCTACCTTAAAGCTCTTCCAAGGGTACCCAATATACTGAGTGAAACTAATACTAATACAAATGGTAGTTTGACCAAGAGAAAGGCTATTAGGAATGGCCCACACAGTGTCACCAGATAAATATGCAAGTACTGTCAAAACTTAAATATCTCTACAAAGATCAGCCACAATAAAAGGTTTAAATAAATGTAATAATAAAAGAACACGACAATACTAATTATATATTCACAGTGACATCAGAGTTCAAAACCACAGGAAATATTTAAAATAACATTGCAGGACAGGCTCAAATAAAAAACAATATTTAAACTAACCTTCACTATATTCCTGACTACATCTAAGAGAGTTGGTATACCCTAATAACTTACTTAATAGAGCAAGGCAGTTGATGTGGTGAATGGTCCTTCTTGTTGTCAGGCCCAAGACAGAATACAGAATGTTCATTCCTCTCTAAGAGACTTCTGAAAATTAATATCTAAAATATTACTGCTGAGATAGCTTGCAGAATGATGACTTCTTGTTATCTGGCTTCTAGTTCCAATGCAAAATCCCCATTGCTGGAAGCTGGCAGGACTTAGCACTTACCTGTAAAAATATACACACAAGGGCTTTGCTCAAATCTGTTGAGCTTCTGGAGGTCATAAAGCAATTAAACTCTACCACTCTTCCTGAGTAGCAATTAGTTCACCCCAAAGACAATTCAGAAAGCTTCCTAGTACAGACTTTGTGTCACTGTCTGCCTTAAAACCTGTGTGAGAGTATCGTTATGGCCTAGCCTATAAAGTGATTTAATTTCAGATATTTTTCTAAAGTTTGCTGGACTGAGGTTAACCCCCCAGTTACATTTCAACAGTTACAATAGTGCATGTGCATTTCTGTTCTCTCCAGTAAGGCATGTTGTGGATACATTTCAAACACAAACACTTTACAAAATACCTTTTTAACACAAACGTCTGTACGAATCCATTTGATAAACATATGATATATAGTTCTAATAACTTTGTAACACCAGCATCTTGTATGAATCAGTTTGATATTCCCAAATGACATTTAATTATTTACAAAATTCCAGCTAGCTGTGCTGGCAGTATCTCCTTTTATCACAGACTGCTGCATGTGTTAAGTAATATTCAAATAAAAAAAATATCTGGAAAGGTTCACCCAGACTCTGCTACAGTTTGCTGTGAGGGAAAGGTTAGTTTGCTTTTTATTTGTTGCATTTTGTATTACTTTATTGTCATTTTCTATTTTGTATACTGTGATTTATTTTCTTTACACTGGGTTTTACTTGTATTCTGCTTTTAACTGCATACTAATACTTAGACCGCAGCTCTGTCTCTTGTGAGACAGCCAGAAATTAGAACAGGGCAGTTAAGGTTAATCTTCTGTGAACTGAGGGGGGGTAGATGTAGGAATTAAACTTTCTATTTAAGGGGTAAAATAAATAATGTCAGAGCTTTACTGGAAATGCTCACCCAAACTCTGCTACAGATTGCTGTGAGGGAAAGGTTAGTTTGCTTTTTATTTGCTATTACTTTATTGCCTTTTTCTATTTTGTATACTGTGATTTGTTTTCTTTACACCGTGTTTTACTTGTATTCTGCTTTTAACTGCATATTAAAATTTGAAAAGAGACCACAGCTCTGTCTCTTATGAGTCGGACAGAAATTAGAATAGGTCAATTAAGGAGTCACACATAAGTTTAGAACAGGTTAGATGTTATGTGATCCTATCTCGCCTACATTCTGTACTGATGGGCTCGGAGCCGATCCCTCGGCTCCGACTCGGCACGCTTATGCTATAGAGCGAGGCCTCTTATTGGCTGAGCTATCTTTATCCCAGGATGCACCACCACTAATCCCCCAGATCTCGTTTGCCGCTTACAAAGCTAAGACGTGGTCTCAACTTGGCTGGGCTAAGTACTATTTATTTAGGCTTTTTCCTGTCAGAAATTTGCTTGCTTTAAATCCAAAAGCTGTTTTAACAGCTATTGTTGTCATGCGAGTGTGTATTGGGTAGTTTTGTAGAGAAATTCGTGTTTTTTCCTGTCAGGGAAGGTTTCCCGTTTTAGTTAGAAGGGCCTTCCCCTGTTGCTTCTACTATCTTGGTTTTTTGTTTGTGGGTCAAGTACCCGTTTAAGTTAGAGGGTCTTGACTCTCTCTATCTCTATTTTCTGTATAAAATTTCGTTGTACTGTTCTTGTATTTAAAAAAAAAAAAAAAAAAAAAAAAATATTTATATTTTCTGTGACAAACTTTTCTTTTTGGCCGCAGACAACTGTGTTTTGGCTATTTCGGCCATGTCTAAAGAACACAAACCCTCCGGGTTTAAAAAATGCATGAGGTGTGGTTTTAAGATGTCCATAACGGACGACCACTCCTCGTGTGTCTATTGCTTAGGCACCAAGCACCTACAAGAATTGTATAGCGTGTGTCACGCCTTTTCATCAAGAGTCCTCCAGGAGAGGAAAAACAAATTAATCCTGAAGGGGTTAATTAAGCCATCCTTCAAGGAGGCTTTATCTTCCTCTCCTTCTCCTTCAAAAAAGAAGAAAGCGTCGGCCCCGACCAGTCAGTCGGAACAGACTGCTAAAAAATCTAAGCAGACTTCTCCATCGGCTCCACGGACTTCGGAGCCGAGGGCGGAACGGTCTGCCTCGATGCCTCCAGCCTCGACCCCTCTGGTTTCGGAGCCGAGGACTGGGGCATCGAGAGGCGGGTCACCCTCATCGGCTCCACTGATATTGGAGCCGATAAGGGTTACCGGCTCAGACTCTTCCCCCTCGGAGCCGAAGTCCCTATCGGCACCGAAGGAAATTGCCTTGAGATCTCCCTCGGAGCCGATAGTAGTAGAGTCCATTCGGAGCCGGTCCCCGAGTCCTTCGGAGCCGATGGAGAAATCAGTTCGGGCCCGATCGGTATCCTCTAGATCATCCAAGATGTCTGATTCGGACATCGACGGGGTGCTCCTTAGACTCTTCCAGTCTCCGGTGTTCCAAAAGCTAGTTTCAGCTCCAGCCCATTTGGCTTCGGAGTCGATCGTCCACGTCCCTACTATGGTTCCTCCTCCAACAGCTTCGGCACCGTTGGAGCCGGTACTGGTGGAACCGGTGGAGGTTTTAGGGTCGGGCCCGACCCTTGCTCCAACTCCGGCTCTTGGGTCGGAGTTCAGTACACGGACTTCTTCCTTCGGCTCTGGGGGGGAGGCTTCGGGATTGATGTTTTCAGTCCCAAGTCTCCCTCTTGGTGCGTCGGCGGCGGGAGTGCCATCCACTGTCGTGGCCACGGAGGTGGGACCCTCCCAGGATTCTGGTGGTCCCGCCTTCAGGGCTATGAGGAGTGCGTTAGCCAAATCTTCCTTGGCTACCTCCACGGTTTCCCCAGTTCCTTCCCTGCATACCGAGACTGGGTCTTTGGCAGTCCCCCTGTCCTTAGACAGCGGAGCACCGGGGCCTCAGGTTACCCCCGCTGAGGTTTCTTCCCCTCCTGGAGGTCCTTCTGAAGCCACTTTGGAAGAACCCCCCAGGAAGAGATCGTGCAAGAGGAAGCACGTTGACTCCCCTGATGAGTCTCTTACATCAGACACTGATCTCGATGATGCAGAGGGGTCCCCTAAGTCATCCTCGGATGATGTCTCCTTTGCAGACATCCTGGAAGCCCTAAAACAACGAGGTGGCTGGCAGTCCAAACCTCCCTCTGCTGATGAGTCGGTGTTCCTGAAGGCCTTCGGGGCTCAGCCCTCCACCTCCTGGGTGTCTCCGCCCTTCGATGAGCTCTTGGATTTGATCTGTCAAAGGGCGTGGGAACACTCTGTGGAACCGGTGCCTGCTCGTCCGAGTAAGTTCCTCTTGGCACCCCCTGAAAAAGAGTTTCTAACTAAAGGTGTGGCTGTAGATGCTTTGGTGGTGGCATCTGCTACCCAGCAAGATGTAGCAGAGGCTTCGACGTCCGTCCATCCTCCTAATAAGGATTCTAGGAGCATGGATCGGTACGGAAAGCGCACCCTGAGTTCAGCGGCCTTTACATTGAGGTCCTTGAACTACCTTACGCACTTTACCAGATTTCAGAGGGATCTGATTAAAGAGCTATCCAATACCCTCTTGGGTAACCTGCCTGAGGAGCTGGCCCAGACGGTTGGCTCTCAGCTGGCTACAATGTCGTCCATCTCAAACTCATCCATGAGGCTCATTTCTTATGCGGCCGAAGGGGCGAGTAGAGCAGCGGGTACAGGCATTGCTCTACAGAGACAAGCCTGGCTCCGCCTGTGTCATTTCGCGGAGGCCTTTAAGTCTTCCTTTGCTGACGCCCCCTTTGATGGGTCCTCCCTGTTTGGACCCAAGGTAAAGGACACACTGACCCGCTGTGAACAGGAGGGTAAGACTCTGACTGCCGTAGGGGCACGATTTTCCACTCCCTTTCGGCCTTATCCCAAGGCTAAAAGAGGAGGGAAAATGTGGTTCCGTGGATCTCAGAAGCCTTACCCCTCTCAGCAGGAGGATTCCCCTTCCAGAGGCAGGGGAGGGGGAAATTCTTCCGGAAGACGCCATCCCAGAGGCGGCAGAGGCCCTCGCAACACTGGAGACCGCGAGTCCTTTCGTGGCTCTTCAACCTTTCATAGTCCCTGAGGGATTGCCCGGCTGTGCAGCTCCGGAGCCAGTCGGGGTCGTCCGAAGCACCTAAAAGCCTGGGAAGGTATCACTCAGGACCGATGGGTGCTTCGAATCATCGCCGGAGGTTACTCCATCCCATTCTCTCATCCCCCCCTCAGTCCAAAAAAATCCCGGACCCGCCACCCAGTCAGCGGGATACTGCAGCCTCAGAAGTTTCAAAGCTGCTGCAAAAAGGAGTCATCCAACCGGTCCCCGCAGACCAGATCGGATTAGGGACTTACTCAAGATTCTTTTTGGTGCCAAAAAAGACCGGGGACTTGAGGCCCATTTTGGACCTCAGCATCCTAAACCGTTCAGTCAGGAAAGTCCAAGTTCCGAATGGTCACCCTACAAACCATTCTTCCATTGTTGGAGAAAGGTGTTTGGATGTGCTCCATAGATTTCAAGGACGCCTATTACCATATCATGGTACATCAAGCGTCCAGGAGACATCTGCGCTTCAGCCTAGGAGGCAGTCATTTTCAGTTCCGTGCGCTGCCCTTTGGTCTCACCACAGCCCCCAGGGTGTTCACCAAGTGTTTGGCAGCCGTGACTGCTCACCTGAGAAGTCTAGGATTCCAGGTGTTTCCATATTTAGACGACTGGCTCCTAACTGCCACCTCCAGGCATCTACTACTGCAGAGCCTTCAAGCCACTATATCACTGGGCAGTTCCCTTGGAATCACCTTCAATTGGCCAAAGTCTGTGTTGCTGCCATCTCAACGAATAAGATTCATAGGGGTAGAGATAGACTCAAACCGAATGCGGGTCTATCTACCTACAGACAGGATACAAACCATACAGTCTCAAGTTCGAGCCTTACTTCCCAGGTCCAAAGCTCCAGCCAGGATGGTCCTGCAGCTATTGGGATCCATGTCCGCCATGGTTCTTCTAGTCCCCTTGGCAAGGTTGCACATGAGAATTCTCCAGTGGCTTCTTTCAGCTCAGTGGTCCTTTCAGGAACTCCCTCTCAGTCACCTCATATGGATCACGGAATCTTGCAAACGGGACCTTCGCTGGTGGCTAGTGCCCTCCAATTTGGATCAGGGACGACCATTTGTTCTACCTCCTCCGGCGGCCACTTTGACCATGGATGCCTCCCAGATGGGGTGGGGGGGCATTCCCTGGGCAGGTCAGTCCAAGGCAAATGGCACCCGGAAGAGACTCTACTTCATATCAACATCTTAGAAATGAGGCAGTACTTCTGTCCCTTCAAGCCCTTCACGATTATCTCCCTCAGGGCGTAATTGCTGTTCACTCAGACAACATGTCAGTTGTCTGGTACCTGAACAAACAGGGAGGGACCAGATCCTATCCTCTTTGCAGAGAAGCCATGAGAGTTTGGGAATGGGCAGTCTCGACCAAACGCTTCCTAGTGGCTACTCACATACCGGGCAAGTCCAATGTGATAGCCGACAGATTGAGCAGAACCATCCTCTCCCCTCACGAATGGTCCCTGAATATGACAATTGCAAGTCAGATTTTCAGCAAATGGGGAGTCCCGTGTTGCGACCTCTTCGCGACTCCTCTGAATGTGAAGTGCAAACAATTCTTCTCCCTAACCCCGGCTTTGGGGAAGAGCCCCATGGACGCACTAGTCCGTCCTTGGCCCACCGGCTTGTTTTATGCCTTCCCTCCAGTTCCTCTCCTTCCCAGGGTGATTCAAAAGGCATCTCTCTTGGGGAGCAGAATGATCTTAATTGCTCCTTACTGGCCTCGTCAAGTATGGTTTCCCTATCTTCGGAAATATGCTCTGGAAGGTCCATGGTTCCTGGATCAGATCCCAGACCTACTGGTTCATCAGTCGGGACTATTCCACCAGTCCCTACGCACCTTAAAATTGACGGCTTGGCTCCTCCTCTTCCGACTATAGTCAGGAGTCATACATTGGATCCAGATGTTGTACACATATTATCTTCGGCCCATAAGTCTGCTACAAAGAAACTGTATTCTAGCAAATGGAAAAGATTTGCTATTTGGGCTCAACTCCGGGGCCTGGACCCCATTTCTATTCCCGTGGCAGAAGTACTAAAATTTTTAACTTCTCTTTTCAATCAAGGCTCTTCAGTTTCTACCATCAAGGTACAATTGGCAGCGATTTCCAATTTTCACGAATCCATAGACCCACCTTTAATGAGCAACAGATTGTGTAAGACCTTCTTGAAAGGTGCTGCTCTATTAAGACCTCCGATTTCTCATCCTGCACCTCCATGGGATCTCGATATAGTGTTCCGCGCCTTGACTTCTTTCCCCTTTGAACCGGCAGCTACATGTGACCTAAAGTTTCTCTCATGGAAGACAGCTTTTCTGGTGGCAATTACTTCTGCCAGAAGAGTTTCAGAGCTTCAAGCTTTGTCAGTAAAACCCCCGTACTTGTTTTTTCACAAAGACAGAGTATCTCTCAGGCCAAATCCTTCCTTTGTCCCTAAAGTTTGTTCTAGTTTCTGCTTACAACAATCGTTAGAACTTCCAGTCTTTTTTCCAAAATACTCTAACAAAGCGGAATTCATATTCCACACACTAGATGTCCACAGGCAGTTACGTTTCTATTTAGACAGGACCAAACAAACAAGGAAAACAGATCAGTTGTTTGTATCCTTTGCAGACAATAAATTGGGCAAGGCTGTCACAAAGGTCACTATTGCCAAATGGATCAGGGACTGTATTACTCAAGCTTATTTTTATTCTAACAAAGAGCTTACCATCTCTGTCAAAGCTCATTCTACAAGGGTTATGGCTACTTCGATAGCATTTCATTCTAAGCTTGCCATTAGTGACATTTGTGCTGCGGCTACATGGTCTTCCCCGCACACTTTTATTTCCCACTACAAATTGGATGTGGCATCTAGAGGACGAGCTTCATTTGGTTCCACAATGCTCAGGAGTGTTTTCCAATGAGCCACCCGGGATTTAGGTGCTAGGGACGCTGTCCCATCAGTACAGAATGTAGGCAAGATAGGATCACATAACATCTTTTAGTTATGTACTCACCATAACTTTAGATGTTTGGGATCCATCTCGCCTACATTCCTAATAACCCACCCTCCTTCCCCCTTCCTTGGAGATCAGAGGATATCAGAAGGTCCGAATCCTGTTGTTTCATCTTGAAACATCTAACAATGTTATATAAACAAGTTGTGCATGTGTGCATGAATGCGGACAAACAAGATCTGGGGGATTAGTGGTGGTGCATCCTGGGATAAAGATAGCTCAGCCAATAAGAGGCCTCACGCTATAGCATAAGCGTGCCGAGTCGGAGCCGAGGGATCAGCTCCGAGCCCATCAGTACAGAATGTAGGCGAGATGGATCCCAAACATCTAAAGTTATGGTGAGTACATAACTAAAAGTTAAGGTTAATCATCTGTGAACTGAGGGGGTGGAGCTAGAAATAAAAAATTTATTTAGGGGGTAAAATAAAACCTTTCAGAGCTTTACTGGAAAGGTTCACCCAGACTATGCTACAGATTGCTATGAGGGAAACTTAGTTTGCTTTTTATTTGTTGTATTTTGTATTACTTTCTTGCCTTTTTCTATTTTGTATATCGTGATTTGTTTTTTTACACTTTGTTTAACTTGTATTCTGTGTTTAACTGCATATCAAAACTTAGACCACAGCTCTGTCTCTTGTGAGACAGTCAGACATTAGAACAGGTCAATTAAGGAGCCACACAAAAGTTAGAACAGGTCAGTTAAGTTTAATCATCTGTGAACTGAGGGGGTGGAGCTGGGAACTAAACCTTCTATTTAAGGGGTAAAATAAAACATTTCAGAGCTGTACTGGAAAGGCTCACACAGACTCTGCTACAGATTGCTGTGAGGGAAAGGTTAGTTTGCTTTTTATTTTTGTATTTTGTATTACTTTATTGCCGTTTTTCTATTTTGTATACTCTGATTTGTTTTCTTTACACTGTGTTTTACTTGTATTCTGCTTTTAACTGCATATTAAAACTTGAAAAGAGATCACAGCTCTGTCTCTTGTGAGTCAAACAGAAATTAGAACAGGTCAGTTAAGGAGTCACACATAAGTTAGAACAGGTCAGTTAAGGTTAATCATCTGTAAACTGAGGGGGTAGAGCTAGGAACTAAACCTTCTATTTAAGGGGTAAAGTACAAATTTCAGAGCTTTACTGGAAAGGCTCACCCGGACTCTAATACCGTTTGCTGTGAGGGAAAGGTTTGTTTGCTTTTTATTTGTTGTATTTTGTATTACTTTATTGCCTTTTTCTATTTTGTATAGTGTGATTTGTTTTCTTTACACTGTGTTTTACTTGTATTCTGCTTTTAATTGCATATTAAAACTTGAAAAGAAACCATAGCTCTCTCTCTCTCTCTCTTGGGAGTCGTACTGAAATTTTTCCCATCCGGTTACTGTTGTGTTCTTAAACACCACTGTTTTTCTAGTTGCCTGCTCTTTGTTAATTTGACCATATATCTCATTTCCTCTGCTTTTACTGGCTAGTGTGAGTAAGCACGAAATTATCATGTTGTGGAATCACTCCCCTTCAACTATTTACGTTTATTGGTGATCCTACTGTATTCCATAGTAGTAGAATACAAAAGTGACCACCTCTTTCAATCTATCTTGCTGTTTTAAAAATTGTGATTCTCCACTAAAATTACCTTTTTAGAGAGGTAAAACCTAAGTTACCTACTTTCATATCTAACTCCTCTAGTGCACACTGCAGTATTTAGGATAAACCATTTTTTTTCATCTTACCTTTAAGCATCTATTGTAAAACCACCAGTTATTGGAGAGCCCACATTCTGCCTCTCAGTAGTCACCTTGGGATTAGTGCTTCTGTTTTCTCCTGGTGAGAGAAGGAGTCCAGTTACATTATTTCCTGGAGACCACTGATCACCAGATAGCTTAATAACTGCTTTATAGGAGACAGCTTGGAATCTCTGCTTATATTCTGATTCTGGTGAGAGTTGGAGCAGAGTGCATTGATTCCTGACTTTTTCTGGTTGGAGAGTGAGTGTCTGTGCTTTAACATCCCTGATTGGTCTGGTTGCTATTTGAGGCATCTACCAGAAAAAGCCTACAAGCCTGCAGACCCTTGCATTCTTGACATGCTAATTCTTTATTTTTCAGTAAGTACCAGTAAGTACTGCTTGAGTTCTTCCTAACTTCAGAATATCTGCCTAAATACATCATCCTTAAATGTTCAGGGTCTATGTATTAGTTTCCCCTCAAGTGTTTGGCAGTGCTCTGTACAGTCTTAGACACCTTAAGTGACATTTTCCCTGTAAAAGGAATATATAAGGAAACAGCTCCAGTACTTAGTAATAATGACCATCCCTCCTGACATGTCTAAAGGTCAGTTCCCTGTACTTTCTCCTATTAACCTGGTGAACTTGGACATTCTGAGGAAGTGCAGCAACTGCCTCATGTACACACACAACCCTCTCCTCTTACCTCCCAACACTCAGACTTATGAGAGATGCACATATATACCCAAATTGGAAGCCATGCACTCTCAAGCCAAGACCGGAATAGCTGGTCAAGAGGAGAAGGTCAATACCTGTACCATACCACTTGCAACACATAGCCCTCCAGAACACCCACCATCACAGCTCTTGCATAAAACCCCAAACCACACACCCACCTGCACGGAGGCTCTCAATAGAAATCTACCGAAACAGCAGAGACCTCCAGGGCAAAAATGCACTCAACCACCACAACACATCACAAACCAGAAGACACATAGCTCACCTACACAGTGTGCCCCTCAACCTAAACCCCCAAGGTAAAACAGCTTGCCCAATACACTAATCATAGGTGACCCGATAGTGAGGCACACTAATGTCCCACTCATTAGGTTGAATAAGGAGAAAGTAACAGCAGTCTATCAGGGGTCAGAATCTGACACATAACACATTCACTCAGGTCACTCTACAACAAGTACAAGTATGACTCTATCACTGTCTATGTGGGTGTGAATGACCTGAAATGCAACTCCCTGGACTACATGAAAAGAGACATGGAGGAGCTCTCAGATTATATGGCCCAGGCAGGTATGACCCTAGGCCTGAGCAGCATCCTACCATCACCCAGAATGATACTACAGTACAAGCATAAAATGATTGACTCCTTTCCTTCCCAACCCTTGGTTTGGCTGCTGTACGTCCCGTTACTGGTGCTGGATGATTATCTAGAATTTCAAATATTTGCCTTTCTGGAACCTGCATCCTCCTTCACAAGTGTCTCTTCCCTGCTGGAAAGCCTGAAATTGTGTCCACCAAGCCCCAATACTCTATACATCGGGAGTAACAACTATACAAAGACTATAAAAATTTCAAATATTTGCCTTTCTGGAACCTGCATCCTCCTTCACAAGTGTCTCTTCCCTGCTGGAAAGCCTGAAATTGTGTCCACCAAGCCCCAATACTCTATACATCGGGAGTAACAACTATACAAAGACTATAAAAATTTCAAATATTTGCCTTTCTGGAACCTGCATCCTCCTTCACAAGTGTCTCTTCCCTGCTGGAAAGCCTGAAATTGTGTCCACCAAGCCCCAATACTCTATACATCGGAGTAACAACTATACAAAGACTATAAAAGTATGTTACCTGTATATGAATAATCCAAACCTTCTGGCCCTAGAATTCTGGTCTAGCTACCTGCCCAGGACTAGCAGCAGCCAATACCCTAATCTTATTTGGAGGCCCTTCTAAACCCTTATTTACAAGCTCCCATAGCCACCCTTGTTAGTTCTAAATCCACCAGCCTTAATACTGTTTCTGTTCACTACTACTGTCCTCCTTTCACCCCTTCCTACCTGGATAACTCTGATTTGATCTATTGGACACTAGGTGGCACCCTCTAACTTTGCTTGACTCCCTTTTTAGCTGCTCTTTAACTCTCCTGTACCCTTCCTCTGATACCTGGACCTCCGAGCTCACAATTTGCTCTTCTATTTCTCTCCCTGGCCTCTTACTGACATCTCTCCTTACTTTTACTCTGCTGATACACAGTCTGACCACTCACCTCTCGCCTTACTTCCACTGTATTGCCTCTTCCATACCTGTAACAAGCTTACCTTCTGGTTCTCCACCTTTACTGATTGTTTTCTGTGCACTACTACTCTTTTGTGTCTTCCGCTCCGTTAAGCCCTCCCTGCCCCCAAATCCCACCCCTACCACCTCTACATTTATCTCTACATAACCACCCCCACCCCTCATCCTACCAATCACAACAGCTTCCTGTCCACACCCCTCCATAACTAGTCCCCTCCCTCCTACTCCTTAGACCACATCCTGTCAAGTCACTCTCACATATCCAACCAAACTATGCCTATCCTACATCACCCCACCCTACTACTAACACTCTTAACTACCCTTACCACTACCTATCTCTCAACCTCCTATGAACAAAGCCTACCCACAACTCTTACTATCCCACGCAAAGACACCCTAACTACTCCCCCACTTACACTCATTAACAATCTTAATATCATCTATAAAACCTCTTATCTTCTACCTAAATATCACCGTCTTACTCACACCAAATATTGTATTCATAACCCCAAAAAACGTGACATTTACCAGTACAAACCATCACAATTCTATAACCTTTTACTAATTAGCTCACTAATACATGGAGATATACACCCCAACCCAGGCCCTGACCTATCTCCAGTACTAAACAACTGCCATCTAGCTAATCCAAAGCCAACCCCAACTACAAAACCTCCCAAATCACTCTCAATTGCCCAACTTAATATACGTAGCATCTGCAATAAAATACCACAAATACATGCTTTACTTGAAGTCCAACAGTTTGACATCCTCTGTCTAACTGAAACATGGCTCAAACCTACAATAAAAGACAACGAAATTCTTCCCCCTGGCTACAACATCCTCAGACAGGACCGCTTAAACAAAAAAGGAGGTGGAGTAGCTATACTCTACAAAACAGGCCTGCACCTAACCATAATAAATCATACCCTATTAGCTGGCACAAATGCTGAATTAATTATCACAAAACTCCAAATTAATCCTCACAAAAATATAAATATTATCTGTACCTATATACCTCCGGGAAAAAATCCCACTATATTAGAAGACCTGCTAAACTGGCTTTCTCTAAATCTCCTCCAAGAAACAATACTTTTAGGAGACTTGAATATTGACTGGAACTCATGTGAACATACTAATCCATCTACTCTTATTAACCTGCATGGCTTTACTCAACACATAAACACCCCTACAAGAGCAAACAAGCATAGTAACAAAGAAGTAGTACTTGATTGGATCTTAACAAACAGTCCCCAGCAAAATATACAACAGGCACCCTCCCAGATGACCTTAGTGATCACTCCCTAACTTATATCATCAGGCATAAAACTAATCTTTCCATCCCAACCCAAGTTCGATCAACCCATTGTAAAAAGCATTTTGACCCCAATCTGTTTCAAAATGAACTTATGCAAGTCAACTGGTCACCTCTTAAAACACTCCCAATAGATGAAGCAGTTAACCACTTCAATAATACCTTTCTCACCATCCTTGAACACCATGCCCCACTGCGTTCCATACGTATAAAATCTAAAACAGCACCATGGCTCTCTAACAAAACTAGGCAACTAATTCTTAAAAGAAACAAAGCCTGGAACACATGGCGAACCACTAAAAATATAACTGACCATCTCTCGTTTAAACAAAAAAGAAATATGACGAAACAAGCTATCCTAAATGATAAAAAAAATTTCTACACTCAATTACAACAATCTTCCCTCCATCAACCAAATAAATTTTGGTCTGCTATTAATACTCTTCTATCCCCAGGTAAACCAGCCACACCTACTCCACAAGGCTCTAATACCAACTCCCCCTCAGAAATAGCTAATGCCTTTAACACCTTCTTTACTTCAGCCATTCTAAAGCTAGCTGAACAACAAAGCCCTGACATCTCCAAACTTACTAAGCCTAGCTCCACCCCTCCTCCATTTCACCTCCAACCCATATCTACCTCCTACATTTTGTCCTTACTTCAAAAACTTAAGCCAACAACCCCTTCAGCAGATAAATTACCTGCAGAATACCTCCAACTAGGTGCCAAAGCAATAGCACCCCATCTCTCTACTAATTAATAGGACTGTAAAAGAATGTACTATCCCTTCTGTCTGGAAAATCTCCTACATCATCCCTCTTTTCAAAGGCGGTGACTCTTTAGAGTATTCTAACTACCGCCCATAGCATTGCTATCTCCTCTTGCAAAAATTATGGAGAAATGTATTCACAAACAGTTACTTAATCACCTGTTAAACAACAATCTCCTAGCTAACTGCCAACATGGGTTTCGCCCATACCACAGTACTACCACCGCCCTACTATCCTTCATTTACTCTATCAACATAAATCGCAACAATAACACTACTTCTTCTGCATTCTTTGTAGACCTGTCTAAAGCCTTCGATATGGTTAATCATCAACTTCTCCTACAACGCTTACATTCCCTCTCCCTTGACAATCAAGCCTTAAGCTGGTTCACATCCTATCTTGAAAAACGCAAACAGGCAGTTCTCTGGGACAACCATCTCTCTAATCTTCTCCCCACCTCTATAGGAGTTCCTCAGGGCTCCATCTTAGGTCCTCTTCTGTTTTCCATTTTTATTAACGATCTACATCTAGCCACTCCTCTATCTACTTGTATTCAATATGCTGATGACACAACAATCATTTGCTCTGCCTCAACCCAGACTGAACTTCACTCACTAACACAGCACACCTTCACCACCATTGAGCAATGGTTCTCTAACCACTGTCTCCTACTTAACCCCAAAAAAACCAAACTTCTGCTCTTTCCACCCACTCACCTATCACCCTCCATTGATTTCACACTTACATCAAACAATGGCACTCTTATCACTCCTGACCAAACCACGAAACTTTTGGGTATTACTATTGACAACCAACTAAAATTTGACTGTCATATCAACTCCACTATAAAAACAACTAACAGGAAACTTGGTTCACTCTATAGAATCAAACCTTTCCTAACCCCTGAGGCTAGATCTACTATAGCTAGAACCCACTTAATATCAACCCTTTTATATGCTTCTTCTATATACACTAATCTGTCTAAGTCCAACCTCAATAAACTAACCGCATCCTACAACAATATCGCCAGATTTGCCACTGCATCCCCATACAGAACTCACCATTGCTTGAATCTCATAAAACTAGGGTGGCTGGAACTACCCCATCTCATCCAATACTATCAACTCACTATTGCCCACAAAGTCCTCTACCACCCTGAAAACACACCAATGCTCTCTACCCGCATAAAGCCCTATCACAACATGAGGAATCTACGTTCCTGTAACAAAACTCTTGTAAAAACCTCTAGAGCAAATAATGTAGCAGGTGACTCCATATTTTCTAACTCAATTGGCAAAATATGGAATCTACTACCACCAGATCTTACATCCCTGACTTCTATTCCACTATTTAAAACCAATCTAAAACTCTTCCTAACTAACCACTGGCTTTGCTCTTGCAATAACCCTGGGTAACCTTGCTCTCTTCCTTTCCTTCCCTCCCTTCCTCTCACCTGCTTTTCCTTTCCTCTCACCTGCTTTTCCTTTCCTCTCTTCCTTTAAAAAGGTTTCTGGCTATAGCTCATTAGTTATATAAAACTATAGATTTTGTTACTTATGACTATATTAATAACTTTCATAACCTAGTAAAGTATCTATTATAGACTCATGCTATTGACTCACACTGTACTCAGACACTTAGCCTCTAATGAAGTTTATGAAAATGGTTTTACTGTATAACTTGTATATTCTTAGCTTGTTAAGTATTAGATAGTGGAGCTTTTCTCCTCGGGCCTCCACTGAAAATGGACATGTATCCAGTTGGACTAGCCCGGTTAACAAATGTAAAATAAATAAATAAAATAAATAAAATTGGCTAAGTTTCTGGTGTTATTCTAAGGGGATCCAGCAGTATCTGTCTGCTTAGGATGATATGATTGATAGACCTCAATGCTTTGCCAGAGATGGCCTGCATCTGTCACCCCTAGGTTTCCGGATACTGGCTAAGGCTCTTTCCACCCCTGTAGTGCCTTTTTTAGGTGATATTCCAAAGACCAAATTACCACAATAACCAGTATAAATAAATGCAATCTGAGAGTCATGCTGCTCAATGCTAGAAGTCTAAATCTCAAGATGTACGTGCTCAAAGCACTTCTCAAAATGGAGAACATCTACATTTGTGCTGTAACAGAGACCTGGTTTAAAAGCAGCAGAAATCACCCCTGTGCTACCAGGCTGTAACTCATTCCACACCTTTCGGCCCCAGAACATGGACCAAAGCTCCAAAGGTGGTGGTGTATCCATATTCATAAAGGATATGCACACCTCCAGACTAGTATCCCAGCATAACGCATCTGAAATACGTCCGGTGCAACTAACATTGGGTAAGACGGCGATTCAGTTCGTATCCTGCTATAGGTCCCCAACCATGTCCCAAGACTCTCACTCCAAGTTCCTAAGCACCCTGGAAACTGTTAGGGTCCAACTCAACATTCTCATACTAGGTGACTTCAACTACCCCTCCATCAACTGGGAAAACTACTCATGCACCAATACACTGGCCCAACACTTTCTGGAATTCATCAGTTCCAATGCCCTGGACCAGCTCATTCTTACCCCCACTAGAGGAAGCAGCATCCTTGACCTGGTTATTACTAACATGGGCAACAATTACTCTACACTAGTAGTCAATTTTCCCTGGTTAGATCTGACCACAAACTAATCACCATGGAAATCCACATCTCACCCACACCCCCTGCAAAGGTAATCACCATGAAAAACTTCTCCAAAGCTGACTTTGGGCTCCTAAAAACAGAGGTGGCTAACTTCACAGCACCCACATCAATGGAAAATAGATGCATGACTGCCAAGTAATACACCAATGCACTATATGAACATGTGCATAAATTCATGGAACTAGCCATACCCAACAGAACCAAGATACTCTTCTCCAAAAAAAGGAAGCCAATCTGGTGGCCCCCTGCCATTACTAAACCTTACAACAGAAGGAAGAAACTGTTGCAGAAAAAAGATGACATCCCAAGACTGGAAAAATTCCCTTATTAGCCTCAACAGAAAGTTGAGAGCCCTCGTCAAAACCTCTAAAGCCAGCTATGAAGGCAAGATTGCAGCAGACACTAAAAACAACCACAAAGCCTTCTATAGTTATATCAAGAATCACCACGGCAATACCCAGGTTTGCTCTGAGTTACTGCACAATGGTACCTCCTATACTGAGCCAACAGCTATTGCCAACATACTGGCCGACAGATATAGTGCCAGCTTTACCCCTCTCTCCCCTAAAGGACCAATCACAATATCGGAGGAATACAGGCACCCAGCATTACTGCAGCCCAGGTTAAAGCTGCATTGTCCAAGGCCAAGAATACAGCTTCCATGGGACCCGACAATATCCCTGGATGTGTTCTACATGAACTACAAAGTGAATTGGCACCACATCTGTGTGTCCTGTTCAATCACAGCCTCACCTCAGGCTTTGTCCCCTACTGAATGGCGCACTGCTACACTCATCCCTCTCCATAAAGGGGGATCGACTACAGACTCTGGGAATTATCGCCCCCATTAGCCTAATGAGTCTGATATGTAAGGCTATGGAGTGCATCATCATGGACCTAATTAACAAGGATATAAGGACTCTCCAAACCTAGGTCCCATGCAATTTAGTTTTGTGAAAGGTAGATCATGCCTGATGAACCTGGTTGACTTCTTTGAGTCAGTCACCAGAGGTGTGGATGAATCCAAGGCAATTCATATAGCCTACCTCAATCTGGCCAAGGCCTTTGATACCATTCCCCACTCAGGAATTATTGATAAACTCACCAAACTAGGCATCAACCCCTATATCTCTAGGTGTTCTGCAAATTCACTCACAGAACCCACAGTGTGAAAGTAGCAGACTCCAAGTCAGACTGCCGACCAGCCACGAGTGCAAGTCCCACAGGGATTGGTCCTGAGTCCTCTCCTGTCTGGCATCTACTTCAAGTCCAGACCAACATGGAGGAACACTGGCTGACCAAGTTCATAGACGACTGCAAGCTGGGAGCCATTATTAACTCCCCATGTGATGTAGCCATCCTACAGAAAGGCCTCACTGATACCAATGACTAGTGTCGAAATCATGTCCTTAAGCTTAATGCCAAAAAATGCGTAGTCATCCCCTTTGGGAAAAACTCATTTCCCACTAATTACCACATCGATGGGAGCCCACTGAACATTGAAGGCATTATAAGAGATCTGGCCCACTGAACACTGAAGGCATTATAAGAGGTCTGGGGACACAGGTAGACAGCAACCTCTCCTTTGACCACCATATTGCCACTGTGGTCAGAAAGTCCATGGCACATCTCATTACCAAGTGTTTTGTATCCTGGAAGAAAGAGGTCATCATCTCTCTCTCTCTGTTCTTCCCTCATTAGGCCAGTCATAGAGTATAATGCCCCATTTGGCATGTATCTCACTAGAAAATCAATGAAAGGTGGAAATAGTGCCCCAAATAACACTAATAAAACAAAAGGAGCACTAGGATAGTCGTTTCCACTAATATAAAATTTTAATCTAACACAACCACATACATTAGCGCTGAAACACAGTACGTTTTCGTCAGTAGTATCACAGACTTCATCAGACAACAGATAACAGCAACCATTCTAATAAACCTTAATTAAATAAATTACCTAATTCTGTCCAATAAAAAGTATTGTTGAAAACCAATATATAAAAAACTGTAAAACTGTTTGCCAAATGCAATTAAACATTTTAAATATTCTGTACATTAAAACTTGAATACATGCATACATAAATACATAAATATGTAGAAAATTGTAAAAACATTAAACAATGTTAAAAATACACTTGTTAAATGTGTAAAGAATGTTTGAGTATCTATAAAATATAAAAATGCAGGTAAATGGCACCATCTGGTGTTGAAAGTAAAAAGACAAGAACTTGTATTAAGCAGCTAGCAATAAAGCCATACTAAAGTATGTAAACATAGGAATGACAGAAGTGTGTTTAAAACATGGACTTGCATGTATAAAAATATAGTTTATAATTTAGCAGATCTTAATTTTAAAACTGGGGCAAGGGAGACCATATTCTTTAAACCTCGCCACCTGTTAGCCTCTAAGATTAATTGCCAATAAACCTCTCTGTATTCAAGTTGGGTCTCCTATGTACCACCCCTATCATCTTTGGGGACTTCTTCTAACACGAAAAATGTAAAAATTAGCATATGGGCATGTTAATGTGTGTTTGTATAGTGCATTTCTAAGGTTCTGTTTTCTTATATCATATGTATGTTCATAAATACTTTTCCTGAGATTTCTCTCAGTTTTGCCACGTAGAATGCTTCACACTTTCCACATGTTGCTATGTACACTATTCCCCTGGTGTCACAATTATAAGATTTTGCTACAATATTTTTATCCCTGCTGTTAATATACAGTTCAGGTTTATTGGTAATAAGGGAACACTGTTGGCAAAAAACATATTTGGATGTGCCAAGCCTGCCTTTTCTACCACCACTTGTTCGATTGTTTTCCATTCTGACCTTAATACTACATCCTTTCCTGAATACATATGTATTATGGCACTGATAACTGGGCTTGTTTTCTTTTCTTTTGAAATGTTGCCAAAGCAGAACAATTGTAGACACGGGCATATGCAGATGTTTTTAAAAAAAAAAATTAAAATGAAGTTCTTGATTGGACAGTGAGTTTTTCATAGAGATCTTGGCGGGAAAAGAAAGAACTAAGCTAACAGAAAACCCTAAAACTGAAGTTCAATGGGGAACTGCAATGAATGTGTGAGGGACAAAGGGAAGAGAATGGAGGGGAGTTGCTTCATAAGGAAACTAAGAAGTGAAATTTGAATAGCTGTGCAGTTTCTTCTCCAAACAGAGCAAGTTTCAATCTATATTATGCTGATTTATGGTCTTTTATTTATGGCTTTGCATCAGAATGATTTGCATTTTCCTAGTAATGGTTCCATTAGGATTTAGTTCAGTGATCTTATTTGTGATTACTAGTCTGCAGTTTTATTATACATTAGGGTTATTAGTTACTTTTTAGAGAGCAGACTTGGTCCTTAGATTGAATTTGTCATTTCACATTAGAGTTTTGTCAGGAACAGTGAGATCCTCGTAAACTACATTTTTTAAATTGGAAATGAGTTTTAGATAGGAGTGTGTAGCAAAATTGGAGGGCATTGCTGGGATCTGTTGGAATACATAAAGGAATCTGTTGGGTGAATTTGTGAAGCTATATTCCAAAATACAGTTAAAATCAGGAAAGGACTAGGGTGGTTGAGTTACTTGCCTCTTCAACTTATCTTGGCTAGTTAACAGTTTTAATATAGTTCGATATTATGTAGGTCACTTAATATAATGTCTTTATGTTTTGTTGACCAAGGAGTTAATTTCCCAAGTAAAGTCTACTGCCGAAGGAAGAAACAGAAGTCTTATAGGTAGGGGTGATATAACGACAGGTGAGAGATAGCTGAAGATTCATCTGGGAGTTTTATATGAGGATGAGGGAGGTGTGAAAATGTCTTTGGTGTGATTTTTTTTTTTTTTTTTTTTTTTTTTTTACCAGAAGTACAGCATCTCCTCTATTTAGGTTCAAGGTGGTCATGCCTGTGACTGGAGAAGGTTTTTTTGTGTGAATGGAGAAAGGGTTTTGACATCTTTAAGCTGTCTCAAAACAGAAATAAAAATATCAAGATTTTATTGAGTATCCCAAGCTTCAAGTAATTTTATTTTCTTGTGAATCGTCAAGTTTAAGTAGGCTTAGACCATGTTCAGATATTTGGGTTTAGAAGTAAAGAAGGTAACACAGCGTCAGTTGAATGGGGTTCGGGGTTACTGGAAATATAGATACAAAGGATGAAATCATACAGTCAGAAACAAATGAGTAAGGAAAGTGAAGACTTGGAATGAGGATAAAGGACTGCATGATGAAACAGCAGAAGATGTGGTTTGTTACTGAAAGATGGTATCTATAAAACTAAACAGAGTGAAATAAGGAGAGTCAAACATGAAAAAAAGAAATTAATATGAGTCGAATGTGGGTGAATTTAGAACCATTATGTTTACAATATGTATAACAGTGGTGGAGGGAATGTTACATTTTAAAGGAGAGAGAGGAAGGAAAGAGTGTAAAATATGAACAATAGATTCCTGAAGTTAAGATAATGTGAAGGAAGGGATGCTTTAAAAATGCATATTGAATGAGTGAGGATGAGGTGGCTGTAAGATTAGGTTGCAATAGAGATATGAAGGTTTGTGTCTTAGAAGGGTAGGATTGGCTAATATATGGGTAGAAAGTTAGGTAAAAATGGAGTTTTAAAGGCTGCAATGCAGGTGGTTTGTGTGGGGGTGGTTGTAAGACCACTAACTGACTCCCATAAAGCTCTGATATGTATCAGTAATCTGATTACTTTTGAGGAAGTGTAGAGGAAAATAGGTAAGTAAGATAAGATAATATAATATTGGGGAGCATGGAATTAAATGAGAATGATTAAGTGAGGAATGCTAGGCAGTATTGCCTAATCATGCAGTTTAACTAGTGGATGTACTTTCAAAGCAAAAAGCTACAGAGGTAAAGATCTGGCTGTGCATGACCTTGTTTAAGCCATATCTTGATCACTGTTTGCAGTTTTTATGTTGTACAAGAAGAGGAGCATCAGGCTGCTAGAAGGAGTACAAGAAAATGGTTTGCAGAACAGAGACAAAAGGATATGATCAAAGACTTAGAGGAGCTGAAACTCTGTTCATTAGATGACAGAGGAGGCTATAGGAACATTAGGGTTGCAAAGGTTTGTCATTGGGAATGTGAAAGTGTCTCTGTTTCAGGACAATCAGAAGTGATGGAGAGGACTCGGGCTGCAGATTAGGACCAGTTACACCCTTGATCCCTGAAAGCAGTTCTGCTTGAAATGTAAAACCTCTACTACCTTGGCTATCACCTTGGTAAAGATGCTGATTAATGATGCAGCTGAAAAAGAAGCATGTTTTACTTTCCAGTTCACTACAGGCATGTTTTAGGATGTGGAAGGAAACCAGAGCATCCAAATGTAAAATTCATGAGCCAATAAAGGATCTGTACAGAAGACAGCCCAGCTAAGAACTGAAATGGAGAACCAAGAGCTGGAAAGTAGCAATGCCAACTTCTGCACTTCTGTGTTACTCTGACTCTGGCACATAACAGGTGAAATATTTTATGAAAAAAATCTTCAATTCCTAACTCCCATGAGAAATCCAGCTTGACTTTGCACATCGAACTTCAAGAGAGACATTCGGTCACATCTGCTGGGTGGTATGGAGGATCTGAGATATCTATCAAATGTGACATATATGTTCCTGATGGGATTACTTCTGTCTGTTGGATTCCCATACTTCATAATTCTGTTTGTGTAGAGTCCTTATCTTCCAGAAAGGACTATTGTCATCTCCAAAGAAATTTCATTTTCTCCTGATGGTAGTTTTATAGTTGTAATTCAACCAGTCCATTCATTTTCCATTCACTCCCTTAGGAAACTCTGGTAATGCACAGCCTCTACTACCTTGGCTGTGACCTTGGTAAAGATGCTGGTTAATAATGGAGGTGAAAATAAAGTATATTTTACTCAAATGCTGTTTAAACAAGACACAATACAACAGCTTTCTATGCATTTTCCAGAATAGTCTACCAATGTCATCCAGAATGGCCATGTGAAATTTCACATTGTAATGTCACAATTGTAGTGATCCAAAACTGGATGGGACTTTTCACCCAACCGCTTAAAGCAGGAACAAAACAGGATCCCCCTCCTTCCCTGCCAAACAACCATCTTAACTGTACTAGTGGCATATATAAAGTGAGAATGCAGCGGAAGCTCCACTGCCACTAATTAGTCTCACATAAAATGGTGTGCTAGAAGGCTCAAGCAACTCTAGAATATGATCTCTTCCTAGGAATTCTGGAACCACTTGTCTTGGGTAATGGTTCATCAGGCTGAGGCAAATTCAGAGAGTCACCCTTCGACAAGTGTGGCTTGAAGATGTAACCAGGATTGCTGTAGAGTCAAATGAACATAAGTTCTCTTCAAAGACTTCTACAGTGGACTCTGGTGTCAGGTGATATGGCAATGAGCAGATCTGCTGTGTTTTTCCACCAAAATGACAGTTAAGTAGAACATGAGAGAGGGGGAGTATTATACACAATGGAAATAGCTGCACCACTTTTCTGGAGCTCATGAATAATGACCTGATAAGACACACCAAAAACACCTTTTGTCCAAGAGACATATGGGACAGTTTGGTGCAGTTCTAGAAAGAGTGACAACTTTAGCCAAATGCAAACAGGGACCAATGTCAAGTTTGTTTCTTTGACCTTACTGAAGTCAAAGAACATGAAGAACTGAGCAAACAAAATAAGAAAAAAAACACAAACAGCATGAGTTGTAGAAGGATCCATCTGGTACCTCGGCATTTCACCTTCAAGGATACATAACATAAAATTCTCAAACTTGTTATACCAGGTGAACCCACATCAGTTATTTAATTATTAAATTACTTATTTAATTTCTTCATTTAACACTCGCAACACTTCAGAGGGCAAATGCAAGGAGTTTTATTTGTCTGAAGTTAAAGACAGACTTGTAGTAAGGGGTTACAATAAGAAAAGGTTAGATAATGTTATGAAACAGGTCATTACAGGTTAAGTTGATAAAACTAGAATTAATAATTTAGGAAATAGTAATCTTAAACCTGGTTTCTTGGGAAAAGATTTATATTGTTTCCAAATTTTCCCCTTTTTCAGAAATTATGAAGAAATTAATTCAAGAATGCTGGCATTTAGTGTGTCTTGATGAAAGTGTTGGTAATTTATTTCCTGGGATGGTAAACTTTTCTTATGGTAGGTATTCTAATTTGAAAGAACTGTTGAATAAGCCTTTATATAATGTTGGGGGGGTGACAGGCTCATATGCTTGTGGGAAGTGTAAAGTTTGTAAAACTATTAGAAACATTTCAGGTAATTTTATTAATGGACGTACATTTGTTAGCAAAAATAGGTTTACCTGTAACTCATGTGGAGTAGTATATATATATATATATATATATATATAGTAAAGTTGAATACGAACGGCAACTGACACCTCACATACGAACATAGTTTAAATCAGTAGTTAAGCGCTTTTCGTCTCTTCAATATAAGACTTCTTCAGACAGTATATATAGCAAGTTGTGGCTGTGAGGTTACAAAATTGTAGATAGGTCAATCAAAAAGAGCAGTTAGATATTGGAACACTTGGGTGATATTCGCAACAGGAATTACAGAAGTCCAGTGGGTGAGCATTTTTGTAGGGCACATGGAGGTGATGACAGTTCATTTTTCTTTAGTGTCCTTGCTAGTCCCTTTTGTGTGAGAGGTGGTGAGCTTAAACATAGGTTGAACATACCTGAAAGCAAATTAATTTTGAATTTCGGTACTTTAAACCCTAGGGGGCTTAATTTGGAAGTCAGTTTGGTTTAAACAATTTAAACAGCAGTTTGAACTACTGTGTTGCTTGATATTTTTAATAACTTTGACATTTTTGATATTTGACATTTGACGCAATATATTATGAAGATATAAAAAGTTTATATATATAAAATGTTTGATATTGTTTTTTGGTGCTTGTATTTTTAAATGAATAAATTAAATAATTAAGTAATTTAATTAAATAATTGATGTGGGTTCACCTGGTAAACAAAGTGTGGGAATTTTATGTTATGTATCCTTGAAGGCGAAACGCCGAGGTACCAGATGGTTTGCTGGTAGTAAAGATCCTTCTACAACTAATGCCGAAGTCAAACAACTGTTTGATTTCTGTACAGCCTTCTGCTCCTTTATTCAGTAAGAGCAGACATTTTTTTCCATATAAGATAAATAATTAAGAACATACAGACCAAATGCAACAGAAAAATAAAATGTTTTATTAAATCTGTCCAAAACACTTGACATTCTGTGTAAGGAAGAATGACCAGGTAATGAGGATTCTAAGATGATAACCATGCAGGTCAAGGGACAGTAACACAGGAATTTGGTTTGGGATGCCTGGTGAAAATAGATAAATTTGGGTGGCCATTATGAGAGACCTGCCTTCTTAGGTGCTGAATGACCTGAATCCAGGTGTTTCCAATCTGCAAACATGACAAACCTAACATTTTTATTTTAATTTATTCATTCTGTTTGTTTTAATTGTATAAGAAAACTGGATTTTCCTGAACCCCTTGTCTGCCATGTTCAAACCACAAGAACAAGGGTAAGTACTATATACATATACATATATATATATATATATATATATATATATATATATATATATATATATATATGTTTGAGTGTGGGTACTTTAGTCGAATAACTGGCAAGTTTTTTTTTTAAGTGGAAGTAAGCCAGTATACCCAGAGAAGACCTACATACGCATGGAAAGAACATGAAAAACTGCACACAGATCTTCACCAGGGGTCAGGATTGAAGCCTGTAGCTGTGAGGCTGTGATCCTTAAACTAAATCACCATGTTGCCTAAGATAAAATCAGTGATATTTTTGAATTTACAGACAAGCTGCAGATGGATACTCTGAGTGATTTTGTGAGCCTTGGGGATTCTCCAATGGAGGAAACATCTGAGGATGAGTCAGAAGAGAAGAATTCACTGTCTCCATCAGGCTACAACAAAAAGACATACCGCAAAGGACAAAGATTCAAAAGGGTAGGAGAAGGCCTCCTACATGTAGCACTAGTGAACATCGTGTCACACCCAAGCAGGGAGTTGTCTGTGGGTGAAAGGGACTGATGAGCTGGGATACCACCTAGAGTCTGTATCGCATCTAAACATTGAAGCATGTATTTTAGCTATGCACCCATCTTCCTCCATCTGCTTAATTGATAATATTATATAAGTCCAGCATAGGGAAGCTGTCTGCAGACAGGCAAGATGATGGTACCAAAAGGATTCCTTGCAGGTGGGAACACTGACATGCTTTCTGTACTGACATTAAAAGCCAAACGGCACAGAACAAGAGTAGGGCTTAATAAAAAACACTCTTAATAGTGTCACAAATGTAGAAGGGGTTCCATCACACAACTCTCATTCCCCTGAGTACGCAAGTAAGGTAAAGGCAGCCATTACCTCTCTAAAACTGACAGTTTGTTAAGCATTCATTAGGAGCAACATTAATTTTTTTTCTTGGTGGTAAACAGATTTTACTTCCTTTATGATCTGAATGGTTACACTGTTCCACCTGCCAAATATAGCTTTTGTCAATGCCCTCTATCCCCATGCTGTGATAAAATCTGGAGTGGCTAATGTGCTAGGGCTCTCTGATCGGTGAATCTTAGGGAGTAGTTGCAAGTTGTTAATGACAGTTTTTGTGCATGAAATGGACACTGTCCATTCAAGATGTAATAATTTAAATGTGAAAGAAATGGGGTCCTCACTGAGATAGGCAACCAGTTTTCTGTTTGCATGGTTGAGCAATGATCTCTTACATTTACAAGGGAATTAAAATGATAGATCTTAATTACTGCATCTGTAGTAATTTGGGTAAAACCTGAATGGGGAAGGTCAAGCATATAGAGTGAATATTTGAGCCTTGCAGTAAATATGTTCTCCCCAAGTTGCTTTTTATACTTTGGGTGTTATGTGACTTCAAAGTTTGTCGCATGCCCTGAGTGTTTTCAGAACCTTATTTACTACATCATTTATTTATAGCTAAGTGGAGTCTAGCCAGGGGCTTAAACAGTAACCTGAGATGTTGTGTGCCAGCTGTTTGCTTAATTAGAGGTGGTGCTGCATGCACAAGTTTCTATATCGATACCAAACAGTATAGATGCAAAACTGGTGGTAATCTGTTCAAACTTATTAAAATAGAAAAGATCAAATGTACTGAAGTCCTTGTGCTGGCCTTTCTGAACTAGAAAAGTTGTTCTGGCTTCCTTTCAGATTATCAAATAATTTGCATAAAGAGTTAATCAAAGTTTTGGTAACGAGTAGTACTTCATTAATGAATAAGTGGAAGCAAAGTCTTGAAGATCAGTTTCCTGCATTATTTTTTCTCCCTGCTAAACTGTTGACAGGGTGTGTCACCAAACCCATACTGTTGCAATCTTGCTGTAGGGAAACTCTTGTCAGCTGTTTTCTTAGAACCTTTACAAGTTCACAAATCTTGTAGTAATGGCCAACCCATTTTCAATGTTTGTAAGTTGCTGGTTGTAGTGTATGTAATTTCTTTATACTACAGCCACTTCTGAAGTCATGCTGTGCATAACCAAGAATTCCATTTTCAAACATTGTTTAGGCCACTATTCATGAGCTACCTTTTCAATAATTTTTGCTACAGGCATTAAACTAGATATATGTCTATAGTCACTCACTTCACTAGCATAGGATACTTTTGATAGTAAATAGGAATTCTTGCATATTTAAGAATGGGGGATCAGCACCTCTTAATAATGTAAATCAGAGGGTTGGCCATCATTGGATGGATGATGTTCACCTGTCATGTAACTCTTCAAGCATCTTGTGATGCTTTTGATAGTTGCTGTCTTAAAGTAAAATACATTGCCAAATGAAGACTGTCTCTAGTGGTAGAGGAAGAGTGTTAGTGGCAGAAGAAACTGGGATTCAGGATTATCAGCTTTACTGAGGTGGTCGTGAAGTTGATTGAGCAATTTTGTATCTTCAGATTTGATGGCGATGGTGTTTTTTTTTTTTAAATTATAGCACACGCAATTCATTAAAAATGGCAAAACACATTATGGTTATCAACTGAAAGAAACTGCTTTACTCTCTTTACTCTAAGGTAGTCTGATATGGTTGTTTTGGTAGCCAGCCTGTAGGCCATCCTCTGCGTACAATATGCATTTAATATGGTCGGGTCATTAGTTCTTTTCCATACCTTCCATGTGTTATCTCTGTTGAGTAATGATGTAAGTGAGTATGAAAACCATGGACATTTATTGTCTTTAAGTCTATACATTTTTAGAGAAACAGTATTCTCAAAGTCCCTTAGAATTTTGAGGAAGCTTTATAGGGATGGCATGACATCCACTGCATCCATCTCAGCCAAATATTTTCTTTGGTGGCTGAGAGTGATCTGCCCATGATGTGGTTTAGTTTTAGGCCTTTTATCACTAACCAGGCCATAACAAATCAATGGTTGCTTGTAACATTTGGAGAAATCATAGTGTGTGTGCATTTAGTTGATTTATTTGCAGAAACTACAGCAATGTATGCATCCTTGTTTTTGTATTGAGTATTTTGAGTTTTTAAAAATTTGAGTTAATTTATGAATTATAACTGCCCTTCATAATATCGACTTTCCAGGATCCATCCAATTGATGTTAAAGTCCCCTACCAGAATTTTTTTTTTCTGTTTGAGAAATCCCTCAAGACTATCTTGAAAAGCTGGTATTGATGGTATTTTTATAATTTACTCGGTAAGTATTTTACCATTCTTTGTTTGATTCCCTTTAAATCCCCTGTGTACTGCATAACTTAATCGACAGTTGGTTCAATATCACTTTTCCATCTTTTTTTGTTATAGCTTTCTTTGCCATTATTAGAAGTAAAATTGCTAAAGTTTAGGCTTATCTATTTCTCCAATCTATCCTATGGGAAAATTGAGCTTCTTGATCTACCAGTTATTAGCATCTGCAAATTCTTGGGAACTCCACCAATTTTTACATATTCTCTGAATATATGTTCCATACTACATGTATTCTGATCACATCTACAACAATTATCTTCCATGCCTGAATATACGTGCTTCAGTCTTTCTGGCATATAAAAATATTTATGCAAACATTTCCAGGCAAAAGTCCTGAACCACCTTAATCTCATTTCTCTTATAGATGTTTCACAGATTTCTATTCCTTATCTTTAAACACCCTCCCCAATTGTTCTTCTCAGTGTGAATTTGGCTTACCCTTTGTTAACCAGCTATTCATCACCAGTGCTAGACATATTCTGCTCACTAGTCTGTGATTATGTTGCATGTCTGATCTTGCTTCTGTTAAAATTTCAAGTAAATCCAGCCTAATTATCCCTGTCCTAGCCAACTGTGTGTCATATTTGGCATAAAACTCATATACCCCTTTGTGTTTTAGTATGTCCCTACCTCTAATCTGAAACCATTTAACTAATTCATCCTATTCGATCCTGCAGTCTTCACTTATTATTTGTTACCAGAAATAAAATGTCTTCTCACCTCTAATCCACTTTTTAATTACTCCCTCCTTTATATCATACTTTTTCTCTCCATTCCAATGAGCCATAGTTCAAACCTCTATCGTTTATATTCCCCAAATCAGAATATCACATTTGTCACCTCATATACTTTACTAAGTTGGCTCTTAATATTCATGGCTTTAGCCACCTTTTTATTCCAAATATATGCCCAAATTTATTTTCACATCCAGTCCCAACCCCCCCTCCCCCCGGATGAAAAACCAAACACCTGTGCCACATAAATTATAAAGGGTGCAATAAAAATGTTCATTGCTTGTATCCTCTGTTCCAGATCACTGACCATGACATCCCATTTTCAGTAATCTATATATCTTTTGTTCTACCTGCTCCCATGTCGCTCTTGGTGAGTCAGCTGAATTTTTAGATACCCAAATATTTTAATTTGCCATGTCCCCACAAATGTGGATACTTCTGTCCTTATTCATGCACAAGTGCAGAGTTAATAACATATTGCCTTGGATTTATCTTCATTAATTTTCTATACTGAAATTGTATTGAAGTCCCTCAACAAATCAAATAGTGCTGGTATATCCTTGTTTGGATCTGTGATATATAAAATAACATGTTCTCAAACATAGCCAGTTTTTCTTCAGCACTACCCCATTTCCATCCCTTGATCTGTGATTGTCTAATTTTTTGTGCCAGGGATTCTAGATATAACATAAATGAGATGGAAGATAGATGGCTGCATTGCCTGGCCCCCATTTTGACCATTAGACTTGTTACACTCTATTAATCTTTATCCTAGCTTTAAACTCACTATCAGGTCTCTGAATTAGCTTATTAAAACCCTCTGGAAATTCCATCTCTTTTCCAATATTCCCAATATACTTTATTGATTGCTTTTTCTGTATCTAGCCCTAACAAAAGTAACTATTTCCCTTCTTACTTGGCTGCTTTGTGGATCATATTATTTTTTAATATTATCATATGTATATCTACCTTTAATGAAGTCACACTGATCTTCATTAATTAACCTGGGTAGAATTTTTGCCAATCTGTCTGTTAAAATTGCCACAAAGGTTGCATAATCGTGGTTTGATATGGATGCATGGCAAAAAGATCCAGGGTTACTTGGATCCATGTCTTCCTTTAAATTACTGTGATCACAGCTTCCTCCCATGCTTTAGTGATCCTCATTTCTGTCAAGATTGTGTCAAACATTTTTGCCATCTAGAAACAATTGTTTCCCAAATCTCCACCTAGAACTCTATGGGGCAACCATCTCATCCAGGGGTCTTTCCACTGCCCTGCCCAACCATTTGTGTTTCACTCTCCTGAGTCATTATAGGACAGTTTATTTATTTTGCTGGAATATTTTGACATTGGAGTGCTCGTTCTTCACAATTCCTATTTTTTCTTGTCTTTTATATAAGTTTTCACAGCATTCTACAAAGACACTCTCTATCCCCTCCCATATACTTCAAGATGTTCCCACTTTTGGGATCTGCAATTTTTTTAAATTCCTGTCTGTCTTTTTTGTCATAGTCTTAATTCCAGATAGTTCTGTTGCTTCAGACTCACTTCATGATAACATAATTTAAGTGTTACTTGCTTCTGGATGATGAATTCCTTAAATTTCTCTCCCCATACATTTTCTAACCCATCCAGCTTTCTTGCCTGTTCCTCTTTCAATGTCCTCCTTTTAAGTTACAGTTCTTTAGTCTCTCTCTTAATATCACTTCTTTCTATTTACTCCAATCCTTCCTTTTTTATAGCCATAATTTTTTCTATGTTTCTTCTTAGACTATTTCCACTTATCTGTCTCTTCATCCCTTTCCTATTTTGTACATTCTTATAATAGATTTTTTAACACCTTTCTTTCCTCTCTGTATTCCCTAACCAACTCACCTTGAATTTCTAATACCTTAGTCCATAATATAAAGTTGGAGTAGTCAATTCAAACTCCACTAATGCATGATACAACAATTTATTTATTTATTTAACATTTGTTGACCGGGAAAGTCCGACTAGGTTCCACAGAGCCTGTTTTCAGCGGAGGCCCGGGGAGAAATGCTCCAGATGCATGTCTTTAGAATGTGGGAGGAAACCGGAGTACCCGGAGGAAACCCACGCGAACACAGGGAGAACATGCAAACTCCACACAGAAGGCACCTCAGCCGAGAATCGAACCAGAGAACCTCTTGCTGTGAGGTGACAATGTTAACCGCTGCACCACTGCGCCACCCAAAAAAAAAAAAAAAGTATACGATGCTTGTATCGATCCTTAGTAAGAGCTTCATGCTTCCTTGTTATATAAACTACTCTTGCTGGATGTGAATATTTCTGAAATTGTTTTGAATAATGGGTGAAATTTCTAACTGCTAAATATGTTATCCCCAAGTCCATCATACCAAAGGCTTCCCACAAATTTTTAAAAGCATCCCTGAAAATTTTAACCATCCTTTGTCCACCACTCCTTTCTTTCACATCCATAATGATATTTTCTGCAAAGATACTGTCCCCTTGTAAAAATACTATTGCTTCTCTCACTATCCTTTTAATTTCTTGACCTGATGTTTTGCAGGGAGTGTGACAGAGTCCTAATGTAATTCTTTTATTCATTCAATATCCTATCACTATGATATAGCTGGCATGGTCATCCTTGGTTTTTACTTCTTCCACTTGCAATTGACAACCCTATCTTATAGTTATCACCACTCCTTTTTGCCTTCCACTAAATCTTCTTGAACAGCATCCCTTCCCTCTCTTTATTAGTTTTTCATCTTCATCATTTGAGATGAGTTTTCTGTAGTATTATTACCTCAGTTTCTAATCTTCCAGTACATTCTATAATTTTATTTATTTTATTATCATTGAACCCACAAATGTTTTATGTTATAATCTTAAGAACGCTAATTCCTTCCCTTGTTCTTTTCCCCATTTCCACTTCTGTATTGTACACCATAATGTACAATAGGTAAACAAAGGCTAGAAAATATTTTTTTCCAGCAGCAAGTTAAACAACATTTATAACAGTTGTTATGATCAAACAAATAACTATGTACAACTATAACTATTGAAAATCTCCCTTATGTTCAGATATAAAATCAAACCGAATCAGAGCCACAAATTTTAAGTTTTCTGTTCTTGATGAAGTTCTGAATGTTGAAAATAAATCTGATGCAGAAGAAGAGTAGAGTTGGAAAGAATATGAGTGGCAAGTGAGATTGAATGCTTGCCATCCACCGGGGTTAAATGATAGAAAGGAATTTACTGCTTTCCTAAAAAGGAAAAAGTTGCATCACTGACATCATAGGTCATGTGTTTATGTAAAGGGGGTATTTAATGTTTTGAAATTTCTATCACATTATGCAGTCTGAAGTAGTCCAGTGCAGATGAAAGCGCTTACTGTGTGATGGGGATTTATTTTCTATTAAAGTTATTGTCATCTTTTTGGCTCTGATTTGGTTTGATTTTATTTATTTTTTGTTTTTTCCGGTATTAGTGGTTTTTGGATTTATGTTCAGATATAGCAATGCTCCATAGCGATGCCTCAACACACTATTCATTTCGGTCCTCCATGCCCCCCCCATTAAATTTTATTCCTTTCACAAGATTCTAAGTTATATCTCCAACTGTAACTCAGTTCGATACACTAGCTTGTTAATGTTTCATGGTTCTCCCCCTTTGTTCACATTACCTGGTTTCCTGTACTCTCGAGACAATGGTAATATGCTTTACTCCCATTTAAAATTCTGGTCCTTGTGTTCCTGCTCATCCTTGCAAATGACATAGAATGGACAACACATTGGATCTACAAAGGAAATGCTGCTTCCTAATTTTAGCAGTTGTGTTTATAAAATGCAAATAATCCTAACTTACTCTGCAAACTGAAATCTTCTTAAGCATTTATTATCTTCAGTATTTTCCTTGTGAATCCTCCCTGTCTTCTCACTTCATAGCATCAGCTGCCACTTGTACTTTATTGTTCACCATCTCGCTGTCATTTAACCCTTTTGGGTAGATTTCTTAAACACACACCTTGCTTCTCCATCTCATTTTACTGGTGGGCCCCGATGAAAGAAAGGATTCTCATATATTTGAACATCCCATAACATTTCCTCTTAACTCTATTTCCTTTGTTCTAACCTTAATGTTCACTTAACCAAACTATCTCATTTATCTAATAGACTTACCTGACACCACCTGCAGGTTACAAAACCGTCTTTATATAGCAACATCTGATTGGTATTGGTATTGAAACATCGAATTCTGAAGGAGAAGAAAGGAAACAAGGAAATGTACCATTTAATCTCGCAGTATTGTGCAGAGTCAGTTGCCTTTTGCGTAAGTTCATTGTTTAGTCTCTACTGCTGAAATAATTTCCATACTTGTCCTTCAGTCAGTCATAGAATTAGTTCAAAAGCACCCTAACCAACCCCCTTCTACAAGCCCCAAGTTTGACCTTTGCAGTTCACCATCGTTTGTGCGAGTTGCAACAAATTAAGGTCCTAGTTATATTAGACCCAAGTGTCCATGCAGCTGTCAATGCTTTTCATCATGCAAACTCCCATCCTACAAACTAGATTCTTCTTTATTGGAAATAACAGCCACATCCTCTTGCACATGCTGAGTATTCTTTTCCATTTCTATTTGCTGTCCTAGCACTTTGTGACAGAAGAGTGGGAAAGGTTTTACTGACCATTCCTCTCTCTCCTCATCTTGTGCACCAACACTTTTTGTTCTCATGCCACCTCTTTCCTTACTATGTGACTACTGAACAAATTGCTTGAATTTATCCTCTTTCAAGGCCATCTCAGGTTTAGAGAAAGTTTTTACCCCAGCAGAAAAAAACATTTTTGAGGTAAATGGGTGTTGCAATCTGAATCTGAAATCTAGTGACTTGCAGGACTTAACTCGCAGTTTCCATCATGGTTTTTAACAGTGAATACTCCTGATCCACAAACATTTTGTTCTCCCCCAATTTTATTGTTTTCTTTTTCTTTTAAATGATATTTCTGTACTTTTATTATAATGGGTTGTAGATACCTGATCAAAGCACCCTGTCCTTGATAGCGTCTGTGTGCTTTGTCTATAAGGATAATGTTCATCGAGAGTCCACTTCATTTACTCAGCTGCGCCACCATAAATTTCTTCTGCTTTCTTCCTTCATGTCCATCTATGATATTGTTGAAAAAAAGATGTTTATCTCCTTTTTTTAATCCTTCATCTCTGTAATCTTTTCTTCAAATTGTCCCTGAAGGGCTTCCATTTCCATAAGATGGACTGTGTGCTCATCATCAGTCTTTTTGAGTGCCTCTACCTCATCTGAGTGCTCTTTTAGCACTTGTTCTATTTCTTCTAACAGTTTTTTTAGTCTTTTTAATGTACTCTTGTCAGAGATTTAGTCATTTTGATGACTTTGTGATACACCTAATTGATCTTTGCATGCAAATCAGCCATGGGCCTCAACTATAATTCCTATTCACATACATCAGTGCACACTTGGCAATAAGCCCACTCCTTCATTTTCCTGCCTTTCTACAGCATTTTCTTTTTCTCTCCAATTGTTTTTCATCATTTAGTTGACTACTATAAACTTAATTACTATTAATACAGTTAGAGCCCTCTTATTACTTGCAGAGCACTGATTTATTTACTGTTAGGGCGGGAAAGTGCTGAGCTGTGTTTTCCTTGCTTGGCATCACACTGGAAGTCTATTATTTTTTGGCTTTATCTATTTTCTTGATATTCATTGTAATTTTATGCAATATGAGAAGACAATGTCATCCTTTAACAAATTTTCTGTTAGCCTGAGTACATCTGGATTTTCCCTGCAAATCTTGGGATTGTTTTAGTCCTGTTTGTTTTTAAAACTGCCAGCCTTTGGATGCAAAATTTAAGTGCATGTTTAGCTATATGTTGAAAAGGTATTTTAGCGAGTCTACTTTAGTAGGCTGAAATCCAACTTACCCGACTTTCAAAACACTGAGACGAGAAACCCAAAACTCCAGAAGACCAACTGCTTGGAACACTGACAGATCACTATGGGTAAGCAACTGCTTGCCCAAACCCGCAAACGCACTAACACCGAATCAAAGAAAACCCACCATGTGAGGGGCTACTCCCCTAACTAAATATACCAACTCTGAGATTGCACTACCGTGGAGGTAAGGGGCAAAGGTCAGCATGCTGGCCAAGCAGTTACTTACCCATACTGATCTGGCAGTGTTCCGAGCGGACGGTTTTGTGGAGTTTCAGGTTTCTTGTTTCTGTGTTTTGAAAGTTGGGTAAGTGGGATTTCAGTCTACTGAAGTAGACCCATTTTAGCATATATTGTAACTGAATAAGTAGTATGAAGTTTATTAATGCTAATAGCAGCAAAATAATCTGCAAGCGGTAAATCAGCATGTTCTGGGTTTAGTTGGATGTCTCCTGCTCATAATCTGTGTTTTATTGAGTTTAAAACCAGTTATGTGGAAGAAAAAATGTAAACATAAACTGTCCAGTTGTTTGGGATTATATGTTAACCAAGTTAATTTTTGAAGTGTACCTGATCTCCAACAGGAAAACTGACACCATTGTGGGTATCGCATCACCATCATCTTGAAAACATAGTTTGTCATTGTAAATAGTTGCTAGTTGTATAATGGCATCGGTAAACAGGAACAACATTAATAGCAAATGTGACTAAAATAGTAATAACTGATGCATGGGTATGTTGCTCATTATGAAAAATGTATGATAATTCATATTAACTTGAGTAAATATCAAGGTATTGCATTCAGATAGTTTTGTTTATAAATCACTGAAAGGATTTCTAATAAGAAGTGCAGAGTGCCCTTTTAAATATTAATGGAATCAGTAAACAGCAGTTACTAAGGAAATCATGCATAAGGTAGGTGGGAACTGGGGTGGCTAGGTAAGTGAAGAGGTGTTCTGCCCTTTATTTTAGTATAGATGAACATACATGCATCTCTCTGCATGCAGTAAAGTAACTCTTCTCCTTTAAGGATACACAGTTTTAAATGGAGATGTTTCCATTTATGGGCTCCATAATATTGTTCTGATGTAGAAGATGGATGTATCCTAACTTTGTTGTATGTATGTAACTCTGCAATGTATTAGTGAAATAAATGTGATGTGCTTTTTTGTGCCCCTGTGTCAAAACACTTAGATGTTTTACTAACTTGATGAACATGACAGCTGGCTATTCATTTGGTTGTTGCAACAAATTTGCTAGTTATGCAGTGTGTAAGTGTAACTTGCTAAATGTTAAATGTTATTTAACCCATGTTTTCCTTGGAAAGTAAGCAGTAACCAGACAACAAAACAATTGCTAACTCTTTTATTCATTTTGCCACATACCTACACAATTCATTGATCATATGTACTTATTCATTATATTACATAGATAACACTGTATGTCCATTTAAAGTTAGGTTTCTAGAATATTTAAATGACTATGTAAGAGCTTTGATAATGCAGTTGCTGCTGCTTTACAATTGTGTAATGTTCATGAGGGATGCATAGGGGACTTAAATTTTTTTAAGACAAAGATATAAAAAGGAATGCCCGAATGTAATGTTAGAAAAGGTGGAAACTGAATTTATTTTGGCATCCCATGGGTTTAATATGGATATACTTTGGAACACTTTTCTGTGATTGGTTTATTACATTTTTTTGTCATATGTATATAATTGCTTAGTTATTTGTTTATTTTATCTTATGAAGAGTTCTCTGAACTTGAGCCTCCAAGATTCCATTAACACCTTTTCACATACAAAATAGACTGACACTGAGAGCATCGACCACACTTAAACATGCCATTCCTGGCTCTACTTATCATTGCTTGTCTATTTTAACTGGTTGTTGTTGTTCTTCTTCTTCTTTCAGCTTTTCCCGGTTAAGGGTTGCCACAGCGGAACTCCGGTCCGGTAATGATTGGCATTAGATTTTTTTTTACAGGTGTCAGCTCAACGCCCAACCTTTAACGAAGGCACGCCCATTCTACGCATGTCTTTCGAACACCACTCAACTGTAGGGAGGACATGCAGACTCCACACAGAAGGTGCTCCAGCCGAGAATTGAATGGGAGAACCTCTTGCTGTGAGGCAACAACGCTACCGCTGCACCACCGCAGCTTTTGTCTATTTTAACTGGTAATGAGTTTATAATAAACAGTATAGTAGACTATGGAATTATTACAATTGACACATCTAAAGTGGTTTATCTTGCTTCCTGCATAGAGTGTGATGCATTCTATGTAGGCAAAACTAGCAGGAAGCTAAAAGAAAGAGTGTATGAACATGCTTTAAATATTAGAAAACAAGATGTTAAAAATGCTTTAGCATGGCATATTATTGAACGACCGTTACACTCTTTCAAGTTTTTTTGTTCTTGAACAAGCTGGGAAATATCAGACAGGTTTTTGTACAGATGACCATTTGTTAAAATGCGAGTTAAAATGGCAGTTGAAATTAAATGTTACAAAAACACCATGTATTAATGAAACCTCTATTAATTGTTTGTTAAAGTTGAAACATTTGGAAATGTAAAAAAAGTTTTAGTGTATATTTCTTTAAATAGTTTTTAAGTATTTCTTTAAGCAGCTTTTAAGCAGCTTTGATTGGTTAATTTGTAAATTGGAGGGATTTTAAAGTGAGGCTGGGGTGTAATGGTTTTTGTATTCTGATGAAGTTTCTATTTGGAGAGAAACAAAAGCACTAAATAAATTCAGTTTTTTAGACTTTTGGTGTCTTTTTGATACCTCTGGATTAATTCACTGAGAAGGCTAACTAAAAGACAAGTTTGGGTACAAAACCCTTCACAGCTTTCCTGCCAGAATAGAGAGGGTGGATGAGCCCTAAAAGGACAATGCTAGGAACAACAAAAAAATAAATGTCCACACTCTGGCATAAAAAAACACATCAAAAAACAAGGTAAATGGAGGGAGGGAGGGAGGGAGGGAGGAAGAGGCTAGAACATCTTATTGTATGTTTAACTTACACAGCTGCAAAATGTTCATCATAGTGATTACTGCTGTAGTAGCCTTAGCTATATCGGTAGATTACCTTAGCTAATGATATTTGGGAGGTGAAAGGAGGAGAATCCAGGAGCCCCTGGAGAATAGTCCTAGCAAAGCTTGATCTGGACCTAGAGAAGGAATCAAGCTTACAATGCTTTGTAAAAGTATATACAGAGGACCAAGCAGCAGTTTCTAGAATACTTTTAGATTCCAGCCCTTACCAAAAAGCCACAGATGAAGCCAAGGCACTGGTAGAATGAGCCTTGACCCTGCCTAGAATAGTTTTGTTATGTTGCGTATAGCCTTAGACAACTATTTGAAAATAGTCTGTTTTGACACGTTATCCCTTCTTACCTTCACAAGAAATGAACAATTGACAAGAAAGATCTGAAAGATTTAGTTCTGACAAGATAGTACATGAGTTGTCTATGGACATCCAAAGTGTGGAGTATCATTTCTCCCTCATCTTTAGATAAGAAATGAGATTGGGAGATGGATAGTTTGGCTTAAAGTAAACTCGGGTATTTCTTCAGGTATAAAAGAAGGATTAATTCTCAAAGAAAGCTCGTCCCTAAGGAAAATGAGATGGGGTTCACTCACCCTTCTTTCAGAGGTCATAGCAAGTAATAAACTTGTTTTCCATGTTTAAACCCTCAAGTCAACCAGATTAGCTGGTTTAAATGAAGTGTCAACTTTTCTAACAAAAAAATGAATATCCCAAGGAGGGGCCACTGCTTTTCTTGGGGGGCCTGTTGTGTAAAATCCCTTTCAAGCACATTTTGACATGAAACTGCATTAAAACAGGAGGATCAGTGGGCAAACTTGTTGAAATGTCTGATAAATGAACCTTGTTAAAGGAATAAGGTATGCCATAAGATAGTAACTCACACAAACTTTGTAGACCCAGAGAAGAACTAGCTCTGAATGGCTGCTGCTTATGTTATTGGCACCAACTAGAAAACTTTTTCCACTTGCTAATATCTGATTTTCTAGTAGCAGGCTTTCTTGCCTCTGTTAGTACCTGCTGCACGTCCTCAGCAATATGTACCTAAAAAGAATTAAGACCCTATCATCCAGGCAATCAATTGTAGTTGATTGATGCTGGGATGTATCAAACCCCCAGGGTTCTTGAGTGAGTAGATCCAGTCTGTGAGGAAGCTTGTGGTAATTTCCCAGTAGCCATTTCCAAAGGAAAGGAGAACCACAGTTTCCTGGGCCAGAAATTAGTCCCCAAAATGATCTTGGGGAATCCTTCTGAATCTTGAGAAGTATCCTGGCTATTAGTGAAAAAGGGTGGAACATTCCTGTCCAAAGAAAAGAAAATATATCTGTCTTCCAGGCCTTCTTACATAGTGTCCTCGAGCAGAATCTTGCCAGTTGGTTGTTCAGAGAGGAGGCAAAGAGGTCTACTTGAGGAACTTCCCACTGATGGATCAAATCTTGGAAGATACCCTGATCTATTTCCTAATCGTGAAGGTCTGCCCTAGTCCTGCTCAGCTTATCTGCCATACAGTTTTGCTATGACAGGATGTAGGATGCCTGTAGAGTGAGATTGTGCTGTAAAGCTATATCCCAAGCTAACATGGCTAGTCTTCAAAGGTGATATGACCTGGTAACCCCTTTCTTGTTGATGTACTACATTACTGTGTTATTTTCTGTTACCACTTGAAAAATTCATGGGGACCAAAGATGGTTCAGAGCATTGAGTGCTCCCCAAGCAAAGTCCAATGTGTCTGTAGTGAGTGACTGCTTTGGAGCAGCGATGGAGAAGGGGATACCTAGATTTTAGAATATCTGTTGTCTCCACCAAAAGATTTCTCTTCTGAGAAACCTCAGCAGTGGGATTTGAAAAGAGACAGGGCATTGATGCTGGGGCCAAAGACATTTCTGATACTACTGTATCGTTCTCATGTAGAGTCTTGCCAGGGATATCCTAAGAATCATCCTGATGTATTCCCTTGCAGTTACCAAAGTCTGAATTGAAAACCTTAAAAATATATCTAGATAAAGATTTATTTTTTGCCTGTGGAAGAAAAGCTCTTTGAACTGAAGTGCCTACTTGACATCCCAAGAACACAATCCTGTGTAAAGGAGTCAAGGAAGACTTTTGAATGCTACCTTGGAAACTCAGCTTGTGTAAGAGATCTCTCACCCAAGAAAGAGGTTCCTGACACTCTGAGAAAGAGTCTGCACAGATAAGCAAGTGGTCTAAATATGGAAAAAATGTGGATATCCTGTAGACTGCAGTGAGTTATAACTGGAGCTAGAGACTTTGTCAACAGTCTTGGTGCTGTGGATAGTCCAGAGGGTAAGACAAAAAACTGATAATGTGATCCAGACACACAAACTTTAAGAAAAGTCTGAGGTCTGGATATATAGGGATGTGATGAAAGCATCTTTTAAGTGGATGTGTTACCAGGAAACTTAAGAGGAAGAAGAGATAACAGGTTGTGAAGTGACATCATTTTGAATTTGGGCACTATCACAAACAGGTTTAGGAAAGAAACATCCAGAATTGGTCTCAAAGCATATTTTTTTCTTTGGCAGTAGGGACATCCTTGAATAAAAATCCTTCTCCACCTGGGAATGAGGAGCTGGTTTGATCACTTCTTGGGACATCATGTGATGAAGAACTAGTGGAAACAAGAGAGTGATCTGAAGGATGAAGAATGACCCTCCCTAGAAAGGAGGAATTTCCTCCTATTGCCATCTGTAACCTTGTCTGAAACAGTCTGTTACTCAGAGAAAATCAGAAATTCATGATTTCTAGAAGAAAAAAGGGACCAGAGTGGGGAGGGAGTCACAAGGTCTTTTGAATAGTCATACATACTTGTTGGACTCTCCTAGGTTTTGGGAGGTTTGAGATTTCTTTTTGGAACCCCCTTGCCATTTTTTCTTAAATGCCTGTTTTCTGGTATTTGTTGTTTATTCTATTTTATTTATTTATTTATTGCCAAAAATGGGTGAGCAGATAGAAAATCCTTTGCAAAAATTTGGAAAAGTAGGACTAAAAAAAAAATAGAGATTCCCCAGATTGACCTTTTATCACATTTTGATCACCTCTGTAGCAGATGGGGCAAACCTAAATCTTTATCCAAGGAAGAACTTAAAATCTTGCTTGTAACGCCGCCTGGGATGTTCTGAAAATGCAGCTGTACAAACCTCCTCAAAACAGTACCAGTGGCCATACCCCTGGAAGTAGTATCAAAGTCATACACACACTGTAAACAGTAAGTAGTGATCTGTGCAGTAGAAGAAAAGGGTTCCTAGTAGATGACCAAAGACGTATTCTTTCGAATGCGTCTTGGTCGAACTTGAAAAGACAAAATGACGAAGCAGCATATAAGCAAATTCTTTCCCTGGGAAAGAAATTGCTTGGCCGCGTCCGTTACTTTGCCATTTTCGTCACTGTAGTGCGATCTCGGAGTTGGTATATTTAAGTAGGGGGGTGGGGGGGCACAGCCCCCCATGTCGGGGGTGTGGGGAGGGGGGCAAAGCCCTCCCCCCCAACTTTGTTATGTTTTAAGTATTTTTTTTTTTTGGAACAGAGATTTTTTTCCCCTTGGAAAAAAATCGCTGTTCTAAGCATTTGAGTTTGTAAGCTTTCGCTTATATGGGGTCGATAAATCATCGTTCGCTTTTCTAAGCATTCGATGATTTAATATAGACCCAAAGAAAATTGGTTATTTAAAGGAGATTTTTTCTCACAAGAAGAAACTGCAGATAAAACATTCTGCATACAATCACTGTTTGACGGACAAACTTTAACATATGAGCCTGATGAATCAACATTCTAAAAATAAAAGCTGCAGAAGTTTACACTTTTCCCTATAAGTATCAATAATTTTCCCATCTTTATCAGAAACAAAGAAGAACAAGCAAGACTGGAATTAACTAAGTGCTTAGCAACAGTGGGGTCAACTAAAGCTGTAGCTGCTGGGTCAGGTTTGGGAACAGTGTATAAAAATTTAAAAGGATGAGAATCTTTATACATCCTAGTTGCTTTTTTCAGGTATCAGGAACATTGCAAGCAGTAACACACACATCCTCTAAGGCAGACAGAATAGAAGGAATGGGTGCAGGATCTGAAAAATATTTCTATAACAACTGATAGTATTTTCTGAAAGACTGGCAAACCTCTGTGTTCTCCCACTGAAAACACTGGCAAATTCTAGCAATAGTGTCAGAGAAAGAGAAACTCCTAAAGGGAGAATCAGAAACTGAGCTCTCCTGTGAGGCTGTATCAGAAATCTGATAAAAAACTGTATCTGTCCCTGCATCTTCCTGTTCAAATTCTGATCTTGAACCTCTTTAGGAAAAGAGGAATCCCTCTTTCTTTTACCAGGAAACTACTTTACAAGAAGGATCAATACCTGAATTAAACCCTGAGCTAGACCCATAAACTACTCCTTTCCAAAGAAAATTGAAGAGGAGTAGATAAATGCTTGTTTTTTTGTTTCACTTTGAAAAGAAAAATGGGGCCAACCATGTTACTAATGACAGCAGCAGCAGCAGCTTCCCCAGGAATGGGCCCAGCATTCTGATGGAGCAGGGAAACCTTCATTGTTACCTCTCCCAGGACCAACAACAGTGGCTCTCACTTGCCCACTGTGAGGACAGCAACAGTTGCCGAGAATGTGGCTTACCCCGCGGTCCATAATTGCTGCAGGTGCTATAGCAAAGGGATCCAGGGTAAAAAAAAAAAGTGGTCTGAGGTAAAACAAAAGGCCACAGCAGAGTCGCCCACCTGTAATTGAGGCAAACTGCTAGACTGCTATGGTGACAATGGCTGCTTATTTTTTGTTTTCTTTTAGTTGCCGGAAGAATTACTGACTGTGGGGCCTGTAGTCTGTTCCATGGTGCTTCTTTCCTGGGGAAGACGAGCAGCAAATGCCAATAAATACTACCAGTCCACAAAAGTTACCTTTTTTGACATAAAAATACAGTAAATAGCACTTGAGAACACTATGCCAGCCCCACAAAAGTAAAATAAACACAATTTATCCACAGAAAACATGTTTTTAGTAACTTTACACCACTTTGAAACTGAGAGAAAAAAGAATGCACCGTTTAAAAGTGCATTGCATTCTTTAGACACTGTTAAACCACAACACTCCTAGCTTTAAAATAACTTTTTTAAGAGGAAAGTAATAAAACATCAACAGAATTAAAAAAATGAAAGTTTTTCCCCCAACAAGCCGATTATAGATCCTCAAAAAGCTTCAGAGGAGCATAATCTTTGGCAACAGTAAAGCTCTGAAGGGCTTCCCACACATACTTGTCCTTTAGTCAGCTCAGATTGAGCTGCCTTATAGTTTGGCATGTGGAAATTGTACTGAAACTTTGGAAGCTGCCTATTATATCCTTGGCAGGATATAACCCATGTTAAGTGAGGCTACTGGAGCAGTGATCAATATGATGAACATTTCTGATCATTTATGTGAAGGTATAAGTATATCTGCTAATTTATTCTTACTCTGGACAATGACGTTTATTATCTCACAAGTTTGCCCTTGCCTGTATTTAACATTAGCTGGGTGTTTATTCTTTTTCTTATCTATGTCTGATACTACTCTGCAGGTTGAGAAAATTGATATCCTTTATCTCTCTGCATGTAGAATTATTTAGAATATTCTACCTTTTTCATACTGCATCTAATGTGTTTTGTTTCTCTACTTACAACTGTAATATAACAACTACTGCTGTCTCCTGAATTAGTTTGCTCCATGAAGACTTTTCCAGCTCAATTTATGTTTACTGTATTGTATCCTTCACTTCCACCTATACCCTCTCTGCACAGCTAAGACCTTTGTGCATCTTTATTATATTACAAGCTTAATATTTTTTTCAGCTTGTACATGCTCCCGAATGCCTCGGGTCCTCCCCCCTCCCTTCAGCCTGAATCAAAGATGGCTTGGACTGCCCCCTCTTGGATACATGGGAAACATCAGAACTAACAGACAGGGACAAGTATCCCTCACTCAAACAATGCAGGTGCTAGCCTACTCTCTTACCAAACTTTGTAATAACATTCTTTTGTTTGTGGCTTGCACACTTGCACGGACTACCCTGAGAACGTTCTTTTTTCCCCTTCTAGTTTATTACTCACTAGGCTGCAAAAGTACCTCACAAAGAGGATCCAAGGCCTTAAACACTTGTCCTATATGGACAGACAAAAAACTCCACAACTATTCTCTGTCTCATATTGCCTACTTAGAGGCGATCTCTGCTTGACTTACAAAGCCATGACTAACCCAGCTCTGTTAGAAATGCTACATCTAAAGAAATCCCAATCCCTCCACACCATATGCTCCAGAGGCCTCAGCCTCATTACCACAATCAACAGAACATGCTGGAGGGACAGGTTCATAACCCAGACACTGGCCATGCTATGGAATAGACTTCACATACATGTCAAGCAGAGCACCTCACTAGCCCTCTTCAAGAGAAATCTTGATGAGTGGATGGGAAATAGAAAATTCATCCTGGGGATCACACCAGTGGCTCTACTCGACAGAGGCACTAGGAAATAAGGTTGGGTGGCATGATGCCAGGGTAATCCTATGGGCTAGGCTTGTAAAGGTTTCAGGGGCATTAGCCTAGTACACACCTATGAACCTATTATATTTTTTTAGTAATAGCTCCCATTTTTGGCCTCTAGATGGCAGCATAGCATAAGAAATAATAGCTTACTGAGCCCTAGAAGTCCTCCCTAGGTGATTCCCTTAGTGTTCTCTACAACTTACCTAAGGGCAGTGCTTCCAAAGTAGAAAATCGTAAACTAAAGGTGTATAAGATGAACAAAAGATCTGCAGATTTATGTGCCTGCAAACCTGAATTTACTATTCTCATTAGTAAATCTTTGAATCCACTCCGGGAAGTGTATAACTTACCTGTATACGATTGGTATGTTTGGTTGTTTTTTGTCATTCACTTGCCTCTTCCAGCTGCCATATCCCTATTTCCAGCCACCCCCACTTTCCTTGCACTTATACTCTCTACACCACACCTCTTCCTTCACTCAAACCAATCAGCTTTCTCCACCAATTAACAATCCTCTCTACTTTTCCACTCCCACCATATTCTCCTCCTTCCTAGTCTCACTAAATTAATCTTTTCTCCTCCCTATATCCTCCTGCCTTACCTCTATCTCCAATACTGCATACAAGTAGCCCCCCCAATCCTCATTATCCTTATTTGGTACATACCTATCTCAAGCACTGCTTATCTTTCATCATGAGGATTGCATATCTTTTTACTACCATTCACTTCTTCCTTTCTCTATCAACCTCATACCACATTGCACTCTCTTATCAAATGTCACCACCTACTCTCCCCGTCACCCACATCACCAGCACCATCCCTCACTCACAGCTAATCCCTTCATCTCTCTCATTCATTTCTCATCTTCACACCTCTTCAAGATTAACACCTTTCCAAACACCTCTCTCTCCTCTACTCTGAAGTCAAGAAGGTCTCCTAACATAGATCTCCTCACATATATTATTACTTTCATGGATACACTTCTCCTGGATGAGGACATTCATCCCAATCCAGACCCACCTGCCACAACCTCTCACAATCACACACCTCACACCTCCACTTCTCACCCCCAACCCCCCTCTCTAAATATTAAAAGCCTTGTAAATAAAATCACAGAACTGCATTCTTGGATTGCTAACATTTTCCCCCATATCTTAACCCTGTCAGAAACCTGGTTAAAACCACATATCACAAACACTGAAATCTTACCTTCAAAGTTATAACACCTTTCACTGTGACAGAATCAATAAGAAGGGTGGAGGTGTTTCTATCCTCTACTCTGAACAACTTAATCTATAATCATTCTCCATTTCTATACCTAACTTTGAGCCTGCTGAAATTCTTATTGTAAACTGTCACCTAAACACGCACAAAAAATTTACCTGAACCACTATTTATATACCTCCAGGGAACAATATTCCTATCATTCAGAACATTCTCTCATGGATCGCTCAATATGTACCATATGAAACCATTATCCTTGTTGATGTAAACATAAACTAGACCAAACTTACAACTACATCTCCTATTCTCAGCCTCAGTCTTCACGGCTTCCACCAACTCATCTACTCCCCTACTCAGACTAACAAAAACTCCATTACTGGACCCACCCTAGACAGGATCCTTACCTCAGATCTTAACCTTTATCATAACCCTGGGGCACTTCCAAACTTAAGTGACCATTCTCTTACCCATATCCACAGATTCTCCCATCATCTTCCTAAAGACCACCCCTATAGAGAATGTCAGAAACTCATCTACTTCAATCCAGATATTTTTAACTCTAAATTGTGTAGCATAAACTGGTCCTTCCTTCATCACCTCCCTCTCAATGAATTTGTAAAATCTTTTGATAAGATATGTCCAGACATGCTTAATTCACTAGCACCTAGCAGAAAAATCAGAATAAAATCTAACTTTGCCCTTTGGCTCACAAAACATATCCACTCCATTATGCATAAAAGCGACAGTGTCTGCAAAGCTGGGTCAAAAACAAATACCCTCCCCTACTTCAAAACTACAAAGAGCTTAGAAACCTGTCAAAAACCTAGTGAAGAATGATAAAAAAAAAATTCTTCTGCTCCACCAAAACTAACCCACAAAAAAATCCAAAAGATTCTGGACAACTATTAATAATCTTCTATATCCTGGCAACTCTACCACTCCCAACCCCTTCCCACATAGTACAGCTACTGAAACAGACACTCTCCTAAACAACTATTTCATAGAAACAATCCAAAAACTAACTGAAAATACCAATACTACTTCTACCCCTCCCTCATCCCCCAACAAAACACCTTCCAATACCTTCTCATTTAAACCAGTTCCCACCACCTTCATCAAATCTCTCTTGACCAATCTCAAACTTTGCTCCACCTCTTCTGATAAATTACCTTCCTACTTTCTTAAAATTGCTGCAGAATCCATTGCCTACCCTGTCTCCATACTCATAAATTGATCCATTACTGAAGCCTGTGTCCTTGATATATGGAAATCCTTCTTTGCAATCCCACTATACAAGGATGGAAGCTCTACTGACCCTTCTAATTATAGGCCTATAGCTATCCTGTCCCCTATCTCCAAAATTTTAGAGAAGTGCATACATACCCAGTTACTCAAACACCTGCTTGACAATAACCTGCTAACTTCCACCCAATATGGTTTCAGGCCCCACCACAGTACATCCACTGCACTACTTTCTTAATGGTTTCAGGCCCCACCACAGTACATCCACTGCATTACTTTCCTTCACCCAAACAGTAGCTGAGGCCAGTGACAACAACAAACTTATCTCCTTCTTATTTCTTAATCTCTCTAAGGCCTTTGATACTGTCTCTCACTATAAATTTCTAGTTACACTCTCTGACGTCTATCTCTCTAGCTTCTCTGTAAACTACTTTTCCAGCTACCTCTCCAATAGGCAAAAATCTGTTTGCTGGCAAACTATCTTCTTCCTCTTCTTTCCGGTCAAGACAGGGGTGCCTGAAGGATCAATCCTGGACCCCCTCTTATTCAATATTTTCAGTAACAAACTACATTCTGCTTGTAAGCTGTCCACACTATTACAATATGCTGATGATTCCACACTTACCACCACTGCCCATAGTATTCTTGATCTCTTAGCACTCACTCAGAACACCTTCTCATCTGTTGAAACACGGCTCTCACTGAATCAGCTAGTACAAAATCCTAAAAAAAAACAAAAATCCTTCTCTTCTTTCCTAGAACACTGGCACAACAGAAATTCTCCTTCGCCATCACCTCCCTCAACAATGCTATCATTATCCCTGAACCTCATACCAAACTACCTGGCAGCATTATCAAAGATGAACTAAAACTCGAAATACACATCCAACAATGTATATATAAAAAATAAAACACCAGAAGCTTGGTCTAGATTACAGAAATAAAGAATTCCTTACACATTCCTCCAAACTCTCTCTTGCTTAGTCACTCCTTTTACCTTGTCTATTTTACTCTGCCCCTATCCTTACTAATATTCAATCTATACTACTGTCCAAACTTGAACAAACATACAATAAAATAGCCAGATTTGCCACTAACCTTCCTCACAATTCCCATCACCTTCTCGCCCTTAAGACACTTCTCTCATCAACTACTACTTCCTCAGTTACATGTCACACACGCCATTCTCTATAATCCCTCTTCCTGCCCCTCTCTGTCACACCAAGTATCTTACTACACCCCCCTCCGACACCTTTGCACAACTGACAAACACCTGACAAACACCTGCTACAAACCAGTAGCTCATGTCTGGAAGACACTCCCCCTCAATATAAGAAACACGTCCCAAATGCAGCTGTTTGAGAGAACTAAAGCACTGTCTACAGAAGACTTGGTCCTGTCCATGCCAAGCCCCCACATCATAACTATTTTGCTTACTTATCTTCCACTCTGTCACCTCTTTTTTGTCTTTCTCTATGACATGTAATTTTATTTTTTAACCCTTTTGTATTAAAAACACGAAAGTTATTCTAATGCCACGTCTCTTATGTTTAACTACTGAGAATACCTCTTATACACTGTATACTTCTGAAATGATGTTTTTGTTGTAATATAGTATACCATGCTGTGAACTGCATCTTATATCTTTATTTTATGTGCTTGTACATTACACCACTATGTATTTATCTTTGGCATGACTATAAATTGTCTGGAGCTTTTCTCCTCGGGTCTGCACTAAAAATGGGCCCCTGGCTCAGTTGGACTAATCCGGTTAGCAAAAGTCAAAAAGATAAAACAAGTTTTATTGCTGGAGCCAAAATATTTAAAATCACACTGCATAGTATTTCCTCATGTCTGTTACTTTGTATTTCTCCCACAGAAGTTGCTGAATAAAGAACAGTATTCAGACAGACACTAGTTTATTTTCAGCTGCCATTATCTAATAAGTGTCCTCATTGCATTCTGCAATCAGTTCCATTCTCTATGTATTATGAAACTCAGTGCAGGCACAGGTTAATAATTCTGCAGTGATGAAAATAAAGCTCAATATTATAGACTTACCGTGTTGCAGTGGTAGCGTTGTTGCCTCACAGCAAGAGGTTCTTCCGTTCGATTCTCGGCTGGAGTGCAGGGAGTGCCTTCTGTGTGGAGTCTGCATGTCCTCACCGTGGGTCGAGTGGCATTCCGAAAGACATGCGTGAATGGGCGTGCCTTCGTTGAAGGTTGGGCGTCGAGCTGGCAACTCTGCACCATAAAAATCTACTGCCAATCATTAGCGGACCGGAGTTCCATTGTGACGACCCCTAACTGAGAAAAGCCGAAAGACAAACAACAACATTATAGACTTAATGCTGAAGTATTCACTTTATAATAAATAATTGCAGTATTAGTTTTAAAATGTAATGCAGATTTATGCATATTAATGATGTTGAATGAGAAATATTCACACTCTGCTTATGAGGCCCTCGAACCACATGCAAAGGCAGTATGTTGGCCTCTGCACCTGATCAAAAGATGAATAAAATAAATCAAAAACTAAGTCTCTTTGGCACGTGTTGCCTTATGGTAGCAAGGAACAAGGTAAATGTTGCAATAAATGCCACTACCACTTCTACGTTTGGGAGGGGGGCAAATAAACCCAAACATGGGAATAAAGCAGTATATTAATAGCTGTTCCATTTTAAACATACAGTTTTATGAAACACTATATGTAAAACAAAATGCAAACTTTTCATATGCCATTACTTTATAACTAACATACTAAGTAAAGTGGTTAACTAACCAGAATTAAAAAGTAATTCTTCAACTGATCATTTCAAAACCAATACGTACAAGACCAGATGCTTATTAATCATCCCAACTTAGTGTTTCAGGGATATAACCATTTTCAGACATTTTATACCCTCACAATGAACAGTTAGGATAGGTAAACTTATCCTCACTGTTGCAGTTCGACCATTTTTAAAGCTACCCACAGAAAATGAGTAAGCACTAAGTACTAAGAACCATCTGTTGGAGATTTCCAGTGATTGCCAGCACTTTTATCAACAACAAAGTAAAGGTGGGAGCAGCTGCATTCTTAGAAGCTCATATTAGGTGACTAGGCAGTGGTGACTACACGGATATATGTGCTTTACTTAGTAATAGTGTGCCCTTGCAATTCGAGCCCCCCCCCCCAAAAAAAAAATGATATGATCAACCTTACAAAGTCCAGGAAACATTGATAAAATTAGTGTAGGTGGTGATCAAGGCCCTAGTGACACAAGTATGTATAGTGTTCATAGAAAGAGGTTTACAGTGGGAGTGGGCATGCATCTGGGTTCAGCTCTGAGACCACTTCTGTTCCTACTGGTGATGGACTACACCAGCAATCAGGGAAGAGGGGACAGATCAACCAGGCTTCTGTATGCAGACAATGTGGCACTACAAGCAGACCCTGAAAAGGAACTTCAGCAAATGATAGGGACCTGGAATACAAAAGTGAAGGCACATGGGATGAAACTGAGGACAAATAAGACTGTAGTCATGGCAGCAAATGGGGGTTTTCAGAAGAAGCTGAAAACTGAGACAGAAGAAAAAACAGTGGAAGAGCTTAACAGTGTCAAGTATCTGGAGAAGTGGTTGAGGAGAGGGGAAGTCTGAATGAAGAGATGAAAGCTAGAATCTGAGGTGCAGTCAACTGACACAAAGTGTCAGGAATAGTGTATGACAGAAGAATGTCAATGATAAGTACCAGTGCTACTGTATGACACACAAACAAGGGCAGTGAAGGCAAAGCAGATAAGGAAGCTTGAGGTGATGGAGATGAAATGCCTGAGGTGGGAAGTAGGTTGCAAACTATATGACAGATAAAGAAACAAAGACATCAGAACACAGGCCAAAGTAGCCCCAACTGACGGGAAAGTCAAGGTGTGGTTCACTTGTGTGTCCAGAAGAACATAAGGCAATTTGGTAAAGCAGATTTGGGAGAGACAGAGAGAAAGCAAGGGGTGATGAAGTTGTTCAGCCAAAAGATGCAACGATTGCATGAGAGAAGACTGCAACAGCTGGGCATGACTGTCAAAGAAGGTGGAAGAGTGTCTCTGAATCAAGAGAAGCCGTGCCAGTTGAAGCCACGCACTCGCTCCGTGTAAACAAAATAGGGAAAAGGGATTTGATGATGATGTGCGCATCAAACATTGGTGGTTGGTACTTGATTTAGAATATTATAAGCAAGAGACACTTGTATTTCAAAATATTTTATTATTCAAAAAACAGCAAATCTTTCTCCAGCAGCCTCTCTGTGCTTGAGCATGGAACCAATGAACAAACTATTGTACAATTGTCTCCAAAGAGTGAAGTAATTCTGTTTCCTTACTGACAAACAGATCAAACCATATATAGGTTTGTACAATGTCCTAAGGCAGAAAGTTCAACTGTTTTGCTACCTACATAAATAGCAGAGATACTTCAATCATTTAATAATTTGGTTGACATAACAAGTTCACTAGTCATTTTATGTAGTTCTAGTAGTCTTGTAGCAAACAGTGAGGAGAGTCACTGGACAAGCATCATAATCACTGTAACCTTGATTTTTTGCACTTCCACTTTAAGGGGCAGCCTGTCTATGTGACTGGTTGTCAAAGCTACAGTCCATTTACAGCACCTTCTGAACAAGCTTTAAGTGCTTCCAAATGTGGACTTCTCATTATGACTCATTGACCCAGTTGCAATGTTCTTTATTAAAGAACTTCTTGTTCCAGAAGCACTCCACTTATACTGTCACCTTTAGCCAGTGCTAGCAGTATATGTTTCATTAGTACCAAAACATTGAATACCTCTCCTATCATAACTGGGTCCTCTGGATTCATGATATTGAATATGGAGAATACAGTAAATACAGTATTATGTAATTTAGCTTTGGCAGTTTCAGTGTTCTAGCAACTTTCTGACAATTCAGCACCACACCAGAATGATGATTGCCTAATAGGATGATCCTCTTCAGGTACCGGGCATGGCCCATTGACCAGGCAGCCTTCAAAACTTGATGCTTGTTCTTCTAGTTCAGAAAACATTCTGAGATGTAAGGATAAGGGACTAGATTTAAGTGCTACCATCCAGTGAAATCTTTCTCTGGTAAAGTCTTTTATTTCAGGGTGCTGCAATGCAGATGGCAACCATTCTGAAATTTCATCAGACCAAACTTTGTTCTCCACATTCTCTTGGCAGAAAATCAGCTTGCACTTTTGCCTCCATGAGTCTGTTCACTAAATCTAGGATATAGTGGTGGCATGTAAATGGAAATAAAGTTGCTCAGTCATCTTTTGAAGTAGACAGTTAACATCTGCATCTCATCTATTGCAGCTGATTTAATTTTGATCGAATCCCCTTTAATCTCTTCAAACTTTCCAGGAAGGTGAAACGACAACCCTGGCCATGAGATCCTAAAGAAAAAAAAAACAAGTTGGCTCATTCACTGTATATATATATATATATATATATATATATATATATATATATATATATATATATATATATATATATGGGTCTACTTCTAAATTTCAGACTTTCAAAATGTCGACTTTCTTATGGTCAAGACCATTAGATTGAAGTTTTGAAACTTTGAACCGTTTAAATGGAGAAAACTGTACAGCACGGAACAGTATATTTGCCGTTTTCCTTGCTGTAATGCGATCTTGGAGGTGGTATATTTAATTAGCAGGGGGTGTTTAGATACTTTTGTATGGTTATATGTATTTCTGCTTTTCCATATGAAAATATTTGACTATCCATTTATTTCAGTAAATTGGATATGTGCAGTAACAATTTGGATAAATATTGCAACTATCTATGCATACATGTATTGTATATACTATCCTTTCAGTATATATACAAATGTTTTTCTTGACACACTTTTATGCTATTACTTTATAATTATGTTATATAATATATATATTTATATATATATTAACACTTTTGTAATAGGTTGATATTACTTTGAGCCCACTAACACTTCCTTTCATATTTGAAAACTGTGTTTAAAACACTTAGATCCTGGTATTTTACTCTGTATTATGTTTTGAACCTAAGGGTTGGATTATACCATTGTCGTCATTGGTGGATGTAACTTATAAATATTCATGACATTGGACTTTGGAATTCAAGCTAATCACACTGAAGAAGGCTGTTAAGCCGAAACCGGTTTGTTATTTTTATTACAGGACATTTTTGTTCTGTAATTTATACCTTTTTCAACAATAAAAGGATTCTGACTGCTTATGCTGGCCGCTTGCGTTTGATTTACATTGGTTTGGCCGAGCATACTGTACTTGCGAGGAGTTCTGTTTGTTTACTTGAGTTTTGACCTCGCTGTTGGGCTGCAGTCATTCCTGCCAGTGGAAGAGGATTTCTCCCTCTGTGTATACTATCTACCGGTGTCGTTTTGGATATATTATCGTTTGGGAAGTGTTAGTGGAATGTTGTATTCAACTACGGACTACTGGATCGTTCTTTCTTAATTTGGAACATTTGGTAAATCTGGTGAATGCTTGTGAATCACCCATTAAAGGTACTGTGACTATATGTATACTGCATTTGTCCCCTTATTTGTGGGGTTTTATGCGGGTTTCATCAACCAACTATATTACATGATACCCATACGGGACTGGCGATATTAACTGAAAGTCTGTGGGCTTAGTTTGGTCATTTTTTGGTGATTCTGCGACAGGGGAACCATTTCTTACTATCTACGTGGTATCCAGGAATGCATATTGGACTGGCGATAATTGGTTTGAATACTGTGGAACTGTATTCCTTACTGTGTGGCGCCCTTTGTGACTTGGGAACTATCTCGCATTATCAGTGCAACAAACAACGAAGCGTTTTATGGAATTTTATATAAGGGATCTGTCTACAAAATTTGTGGGACTATTATAACAATCAGTTTGTTGTTCTTTATTACTCGGTGTATGTTTTTTTGCACTTCTTATATATTAACACTTATACTTTAGAACGCTAGCGGATTCTTTGCCTAAAGGGCGGCCATTTTAATATTATAACTCTGTGCTTGGCTATATTAGGGTCTGTTCTTTGAATTACAGTGTATTTTTACTATATATGTAAGGAGAGTGACTTTAACTAGTTTGGTATATATCCCTATTGGTGTACTATTGAATTAAGCATGGACATACTGGAAACAAATAACGATGTGCTTTTGGCAATGTTTCAGTGAATGTGAGATATTTTCCTTATGGTTTTTGATAACTAGGGGCTCAATAAGTGTTGGAAGAACAAGGTGTATATATGATCTGGTTACGTGGAAAATGACACATTCATTTAGGAACGTCAACTGTTTTTTGCTCAGTGGGCAGCCATTTTGTATTGCAACCTCGTGCTTAGTTACTCCAGGAGGGTTTGTTGTCTCTGACTAAGGGGTTGTTTTCACTCTAAACATATGGATAAAAGCTTTAACTAGCATGTTATATATCCTTGTTGGTATACTATAGGAAGAGGTTCGGTCCTACTTAGAAGTAATGAAGTGTTTTTGAATGTATCAGTAAATTGTAGATATTCCCTTAAAGTTTTTTTACACAAGTGGCACAATAGGGTTGGAAGAACAGTTATTACGCCATTATTTTGTGTATTGATTTCTTAAATGGATGATATCCTTTAACAACATTCCTTGTTGTAATAACTAAATTAAGAGTGTAGGATTTAAACTTACATAATAGGCCAGCATTGCCAAACAAATCAGTGACAGCAACATTCTGTATATTGCCTAGAATACATACTATTTCCCTTTTAGCAATATAATATTGGGTACCACTGTGTTTTTACATTGGGACCATTGAATATCTCAGGTGGCAGTTGCTTATGCAGCAAGAGCAAGTTTCTAACCTTACAAACTATTTTGTGGTCATAAATGCCTTATAAGTTATGTGGGCACCTTAAATTGGGACAATCAGTTTATAAACTGTCTCTAAACATTACATTTATGTAGAGATTTACAGGGTCCAAATTACTTTGTGGCATACCTTGACCACTATTATAAGAATAAGTATACATACTCGTATTGTATGCTAGTTTAGGATAATTTGACCATATGTTTAAGGATTTTGTTATACTGCCAGTACCTAATTATTACTACATATGTTCATAGCCTGTTGTTTTTCTATGGTGTATTCTATATATTTGGACAACATACATTCCCTGTGGGTTAACATTATTAGTTCTTATTGTAAGTTTTTCTGTCTCACAATTGTTATATATATTGTCTTAAGCATCTGACTATGAGGTACTCCATCTACTGAGCCTTTACTGGTGCAAGATCACAATGCCCTTTGGCACTGACATTATGTGTGGTTTATGATTAATTCTGGTGTCTCCTAGGCTCTGCTTCTGGCTCTATGCTCCACAATTTTATATTTGGAAGCCACGTTTAATTAGGCACCTTATTGGACCCTATTATTATAGGATCCTATTCCAAATTCTTGGACAGTTTTACCAACCACCCTCCTTGTTTATTTGATTCTAAAAATGGAGTTGGATAATATACTCCATGGGTTATGTGCTTATCGAGACGATATTGGGATATTTGGTGTTGAACAAGTCTCAAGCAGTAACCCAAATAATACGAGTTCCAATATAACAGATGGATGCGAATTGGCCTTTCAGAATTTGGGCAAGGGATTAAAAAGCCTTAGGGCCAATATTTGGCACCTAAGGTTATTTAGAGCATATATTCATAAAAATTTGGTACCTCGTGGTCTCAGGATCAGACTTCGACCTATGGTTAGTAGATCTGAAGAGAGACTAACCACTGAGTGGAATCAAGCACTGCAAGAAGGTTCCATGAACTTTGTTAAGATCCTGGCCGCATATTATGAGAGAGCTATTGATCTCAATATTTCTGAGGTCAAAACTATGAGTGCGGATTGCAAAAAATTTGTTTCACTTCCTTCATATGATACTGCAGTGGCTAAGCTGTCCAAGGATTTAGCTGCATTTGAAAAACTAACCAAGGACAGAAAACTTAAAAAAATTTAATAGAGATATTATGGATTACAAGAGGGGTAACCCTTTTGATACTCAGAGATCTGTTAGATTTGATGATGCAAACCTTGGAGTAACCAGAGGCAGAGCCAGGAAAAGACACAGATCTATTTTGAAACACCGAGACAAATCTTACACTAGCACCTCGGGGGAGGAGTCCTCTTACACTGACAGTGAAAATGCATTAACATATGAATCTCCCAGGCGAAAAAGGTCAAACTCAAATGTCCCTTTAGACAAAGGGGTAAGCGGAGGGGTGGTCGAAAACATAGATGCAGGAACTGGTACAGAATCAATGGAGGGGTTTATAACAACTCTACTCAGGCAATAGCAACACAATTTAAGAATGTACTGAACTTGTCTGATACTATTTTAACACATGAACAACAACAATTACTAAATAAAGGATTGGGTTTTGTACCAAGTTTCCTGTGTGATGAATATAATATTGTATTAGATGTCATTAAATTCTGCCGTAACCTTAATTTGAAAATATTTTTTTCAGAACAGGACTCATCCACCTCTCAAAGAACTACTGACTTCAGATTTCACAAATCTCAATTTCTACCACCCATGAATAAACACGTGGCCATATTTCAACAATCTGTTCTACGGGATTTACACTTCCCTCATGCAGAAACACACATCATGAGGGAAAACATAACTCAATCTGAAAAAATGGCACTGGCAGAACTCAGAAATAACCGTAATATAGTGGTTCTTCCAGCAGACAAGGGTGGAGCAGTGGTGATTCTCAATATGGATTATTACATTAATGAGGGTCTACAACAGCTATCAGATAGGCAGTGTTATATGCATATGGGTTATGATCCTACTATGAACTTTAAAAAAGATATAGGCTCATTTATTAATTTGGCAGTTGAGGAAGGTATTATTACCTCTAACACAGCCCAACATCTTACAGTAACGGACCCACAGAAACAAATTCTGTATTTACTTCCCAAAATCCATAAGTCTATTACCAAACCACCAGGTAGACCTATTGTTGCTGGCATTGGCTCACTTACTGAACCACTTTCTGTGTTCTAAACGGAACAACTTAAACCATTACTGAAGCAAGTTAGAGCCAGGGTACAAGACACAACCCAATTTTTACAAATTATACAGGACACTCAGTTGGAACCTCATTGGTTAATGTGTACGTTGGACGTCAAATCCTTGTACACTAGTATACCCCACTGGGCGGGGTTACAGGCCTTACAATTCTGGTTGGAAAAGACAGACCTTTACTATCCTGGTTTCAATACCCTTATTATTTGTATGGCAGAACATATACTGAACAAAAATGTGTTTTACTTCCAAGGCGAATGTTACTGGCAACTCCAAGGTACTGCCATGGGTGCATCCTTTTCCCCTATCTACGCCGATTTATTTATGGCATATCTGGAGGAATGTCTCGTATATAATCCACTACATAACATATATATGGTGGAAATCGATATATGGCGTAGATATTTGACGACTGTTGGATGGTATGGCGTGCTGATACTATATACTTACAAGAGTTTGTAGAATACTTGAAGGACAACATTTGGGGTATACAATTTACCATAACTTCTGACTTACATAGGATCGATTTTCTGGATGTAACAGTTTACAGAAACCATGATCACACATTGAGTACTAAAATTCACAGAAAATACCCACAGTATAACACACTACTACATGCATCCAGTATGCATCCACGCCACACCATATGGAGCATACCTAAATCACAGTTCCTTAGGATTAAACGCATCAGTTCTAACCGAACTGATTTTGAGGAAGCCAAGACCGACCTTGAAAACAGATTCTTAGAAAGGAGATATAACTTTTTTGATGCCCATTCTGCCAGCACTTGGGCACAGAAACAGGATAGAAACACATTACTTCAAAATAAGGTATCGCCACAAACAACACAAGTACCCTGTCTCAGATTTGTCACTACATATGGTAGAAACCACAGCATCATCAGAAATATTCTGGATGATAATTGAAACATCTTACTAGCCAACAATCATCTTAGGGAAATATTAGGTCCCAAATTTCAGTTTTCATATAGGAAAGGTAGAACATTGGGTGTTCTATTCTCACATTATAAACATAAGGAAAGTGGAGGGGCTAAATTCAAACAGTTAACACTTTCTGGTGATTCACTCCTGGGCACATTTCCCTGTGGCCATTGTATTTCCTGTAACCAAGTGAATAAGCTGAAACAATTCACTAGTGCTAATACTAGCAAGATATATGATCTGAGGATTTTCGGTAACTGCTCTAGCACTTGGGTAATATATCTGGCCACATGTCAATGCTCTGCATTTTATGTTGGACAAACGTCACGCTCATTAAGAATTAGGATTGGTGAACATAGGAGTGATATCAGGAACAAGAAGGATACCAATGCACTGTACAGACACACAATCAAACATCCAAAGGCTAAATTTATGTTTTCAGTCATCGACAAAATTACTGGTGACCGGAGCAATATACAAGGTTGGCATAGTATCCTCAATCATAAAGAAAAATATTGGATCATTCATCTAGGGGCTCTTTTTCCCCCTGGACTTAATGACCACTTATGAACATGTTTTGGAATATAATGGATACTATAGACTAAGATTATAATAACTGTTTAATACAGCTAACCTGTTGTGATATGCATTACTATTGGGATACCCATGTTACCTATATTGGTTGATATGTCAGACTGTTTTGGTATTAATCATGTCACTAATTTATATTTTTCTATTATCCAAAAAAATTTTTCGGTCCTTGTATACCATTATTTAGATACTTTTGTATGGTTATATGTATTTCTGCTTTTCCATATGAAAATATTTGACTATCCATTTATTTCAGTAAATTGGATATGTGCAGTAACAATTTGGATAAATATTGCAACTATCTATGCATACATGTATTGTATATACTATCCTTTCAGTATATATACAAATGTTTTTCTTGACACACTTTTATGCTATTGCTTTATAATTATGTTATATAATATATATATTTATATATATATTAACACTTTTGTAATAGGTTGATATTACTTTGAGCCCACTAACACTTCCTTTCATATTTGAAAACTGTGTTTAAAACACTTAGATCCTGGTATTTTATTCTGTATTATGTTTTCAACCTAAGGGTTGGATTATACCATTGTCGTCATTGGTGGATGTAACTTATAAATATTCATGACATTGGACTTTGGAATTCAAGCTAATCACACTGAAGAAGGCTGTTAAGCCGAAACCGGTTTGTTATTTTTATTACAGGACATTTTTGTTCTGTAATTTATACCTTTTTCAACAATAAAAGGATTCTGACTGCTTATGCTGGCCTCTTGCGTTTGATTTACATTGGTTTGGCCGAGCATACCGTACTTGCGAGGAGTTCTGTTTGTTTAACAGTCAATATAAAACAGAGCACATTCAGATCACTGTAGTATGAGTTCTAGGCATGTTAAGCATTATGGTAATTTCTTTGTCTAACAACAATGATTTTTTTAAAGATGTAATAGCTGTTGCAATAATGAAATGCATACAATGAATTTGAATTATACACTAAGTTAAGACTGTTCTTTTGCTGGGCAGTAATTTAAAACTATTTATGATGTAATGAAATATATTATTAAAATGAGCTTGTGAGTAGCGATCACTGTAATCTTACAAAAAGCATCTGGAAAAACTGGATGCAGTTCCTGCATTTTAATAACAAAAAGTACTTAAAGGAAATTGGTGTTGCTATTTATGCTAGCAGTGTTTTCTACAATCAATCATTACATGAAATTTGATCAGCTTCTAACTTCCCAATTACATTTCTTTAGTTTTGCAATTCATCAATTTTTCTAAACGCCCATTGTTCAGAAAGTACAGATGCCCATCGTGTTTTACTGTTGCAGTAATAACCATATGGGTTTCCTTGCTGTAGTAGCCCTTGGCCAACCCAAGTACCAGAGATTTAATTCCCTTCTCTAGGCTGGCCAACACCCTGCCCTTGATATCATGTTGGATGATAAGGATCATTGGCTAGGGCCATCTTACAGCTCTTGTCATTAAAGCCCAAAGCATCCACAGCGTAAACTGCGTTAGTTAGTCCAAAGACCAGAGTACTTCTCAAAGCTATGTGCCCATTGTGGAAAACTTCCTTTTTGTTTGCATGTACTTAGATGGGTACTAGAACTAATGTCTGCCTTGATTGTGGAAAACAGATACCATATCAGGGCTTTCACTCCCTTTGTCTTTTTTTGCTATGATCTGGAGCATGATGTCCCAAATTTTGTTCATTGTGCTCACTTCAATAAGCGTACTATTCATTGTAGGGCTGAGTCTCTTGCCCAGTTATTATGGCATTCACCAGTCCGTCTTTTGACCCTTCTTGAAAGTGTAGGAAGAAGTGTCTGAATGTTCATAAAGTGATAGACAACGCAGCTTTGTCTTTATCCAGTGTAGTCAGACTTGTGATTGTCAAAGCCAGGTGACACCCTTGTATTTCCTTCCAACAACTAAGGGAGTGTCAGATACCACAGTTCATATATTCATAGGAGGTTACTAGGCTAGCGGCCCTAGCGCCTTTACAAGCCTAGCCATGTTAATCCCGAGTTACCTCAATTGTCCTTAGTTAGATGGCCATAATTTTCAGAGCAATTCTATGATTAACAGTGACTTCCCCTGTCCATGAGGGACATGGGAGCCACCCCTGGGTGAATTTGCATTCTCCCATCCATTTGTCTAGGTTGCACTTGAATAGGGTCAGTGAGGAGCTCTGCTTCATGTAAATTGCAAGTTTATTCCTGAGTAGAGGCAATCTCTGGGAGATGTATCTGTCTCTCCAGCATGTTCTGTTAATGTTACAGGCTAGGTTAAGATCCCTTTGCTCTTGTGCCATTTGCCTTGTGGATGTGCAGCATATCCATGTAGGTCAGGCACAAATCACCTCTCAGCAGTCTATATGATAAAGTGTACAGTGACAGAACTTTCAGTCTATCCACATAAGTGATGGTTTGGAGGCCCTGTATTTTCTTGGTGAGAAACCTCTGTGGTGTCTCGAGCTGCTGCAGGAGTCTGATGAGGTACATGCAGAAGGGGCATTGTGCTCTATTAATGGTCTGATGAGGGTCAAGTACAGTAGAGTTGTAACATCCTTAGGCCTGGATGTGATGCCATTATTTATGAGATGTGCAACATAGTATCCTTACCACTATGGAAACTTGGTTTGTGCCCTTTGAAGACCAACATGCCTTCTGACTCCTCTACTTCCAAACAAGTCAAAGGACAGGGGTTGTTGGTTGGGTCCAAGACTGCTTTGCAGGCCATGACTTTTGACTACTGTTGTAGGCCTTCAGAAAGGGAGGGTGGAATCCTGAGGACCTCTGAGGGGTCATCAGTGGATCATAAGCAGGCTGAGGCTGCTCACCAGCAGCTTGGTGATAGTGCTTCCAATGCCATACCTAGGACCAAGCCTAAAGCCAAAATTAAAAGTGTCCTTTCTGCAGTACAACTACCTTGAATGAACTTGTCCTGGCTGGTGTGGGAATGGAGCTTCATCAGCCATTACTGGACATTGGAAGTCAGGAGTTCATCTAGAATTCTGTAAGCTACAGTGTGAAACACTACCTTGACTTCAGCCTTAAGACACTGAAACATCCCAGATACTAATATACCCAGCAACAGGCATAGTTTAGTCTCAAGGTGGATGTGATTGGACCCCCCCCCCCCGACAGCCTGTGCTCTGCACCAGCTCCCTATCTGAACCAAATCCCTTGTTGATCTACTGACCAGGGAGATGTCTGACGTGTAATCTGTGATGCTGCCTCACCGCTTGCCATTTAGCTGGACATTGTTGGACAGGTCTTCAACCATGATGACATTTGCCTTTGTCACTGCAGTAATTAAAAAAGGCTAACATTTCATTTCTGCTGCTGTAGTACAGTATAGTTTGTGGTATTTCTTACCAGTCTTTATTTCCCCTTATAAGAATGCAATATGCTATTGTGCAGTTTTAAAATTGTGCATATGGGCTGGTTGGCTGTTTTTATTTGCATTCTGTGACTGCAGTTAGTCTTATAAAACCATGACTATTCTGTTAATGTTCCCAACGTCAGTGTAAGCAGCTCATCTGAAATTTGGAATCCATCCCATGCATATAAACCCATGTTTGCAGAACTAATCTATCTTAATTAGGCAAAATTTTCAGTTTACTTTTGAGACAAACGTTTCTTTCAGAGATTGTATAACTTGGTGAACTGGTTTCTTTTTCAATGAGCTTTTCTCCCAGATTAACAAAAAAAAAAATGCCAGACGTATACATTTTCTGAAATTATACTAACATATTCTTTGTATAAACAATATTGATAACATTTCAGGTATGTGGGATGCCACTTTTAATTCTGAAGGATTGTTGCACCATTTTTAACACAGTTTGCTTTTTTAAAATGGAAATAGCGTTATTTTGAGAGAAAAGTGAGACATACCAGGGCATTTTCAATCCAATGTAGTAGCACAGGAGAATGCGTTTTGAAAATTAATGTCTACTGTTTGCAAAGATACATTACCTAACCTCATTATTTAAGAAAGAAATGAATCCACAAGAAGAAATAAACTAACATCTAAGCAGAAGCGACAATTGTGCCATATTATTCAAACATATTTCAAGCCAACTATTATTCCCTAGCAGTGGCATTTTCTCTATAAAGGCTGCCTTTGTTCATTCATTTATTTATCTTATCTGTTAGGTTTGTTTATCCAGAGAATTACATCATTTATGTCTGCCAGTGAGGTATTAATTTCCAGGCAATGTGATATTGTAATCTATGTTGCTTTCCAAATCAGCATTAGTTGATTGTGAACTTAAGAGGAAATGTGTAACTTCAGGGATGTAAAATGATCCTGTTCTAGTAACAGTAAACAAACAATATTGCATCAAAAAGGCAGTAGCAAAGGAAAATAAGATGTCTGGTCCTATTTTGCTGGCAATATAACACTGAGATTAAAATGACAATCTATGATTCATGCAGTTGCAGTGTGTATAGTATGTAAGTCAAAAATTCACCAATGTCCCTACTGCTGATTGAATACCACTGAAAAATATATATATATTTTGGAAACTGTTATTTTCTTTATAAAAAGAAACATGAAATATTTGATGAGTTGAGAAGATGAAGGAAACTGATCTTTCTAACCCATTGCATATTTAGCCTTGCTAGAGCTCTACCTGAAATAATACATGCAACACTCTTTACGAAGTATGTAACTCTTAACTTTAGCATGTCATCTCATATGAATAGAGAGAGTGTATGCATGCATCCAAGAGAAGGAGGGGGCAGACTCTAAATTCCTGGCTCATCTTAAAGGGGTAAGATCTTTTTTTAATGTCCACTCAGCCAGCAGGAACAGATGCACAGTTCTTATCAGGACATTTAAATCCTTCTGCACAAAACAGCAACATGGGGTAACTGATTTTCATTATTGACAACGCTTTGGGAGAAGGAGGGATTGAGTCAGTAACATAAAAGAAAAGGGAATCTAATGCAAGTAGTGGGACATCAAATGGTACCACATATTAAAAGTGTTAGCACTACCTCTGTACTATCTATGGCATTTTGCATATAAGAAATATCTTTTTCATTCTCAAGCTCATAGTTTCGCAATGGTACAGTCCATACCATTTGCCGGGTCTTCGGTTTTCATGAAACGTTCCATTAATTTCTTTACAGATTTATAAATAAGATATTTGTTATAACAATCATTAGCTACAAGAACATTATCGACTGCGCTTTTTCAAACAAGTATTTTCTAAATCTTTGAATGCAGAAGGTACTGCAAGGAAGTATGGCTCTAACCAAATTCCAGTAAGAAGAGAGGATTTGAAGGAGGGCATAAATTATGCCCAAAAAGTATGCAGAAAGACTTTCTGAAAGTGTACTTTTTTGCTTATTTATTTTTATCAGTGTGGCTTCTGATAGTGGCAAGTAGATAAAGAGTTGGAAAGCTATTGCAGGATCGTGGTTGAGCATGTGCCATGCACCAGACCAAAGAAGGCCTTAAAAGTCAATTGTGGAGCAACACAGAAGAATGAAGGAACCAGTAAATGTTCAGCACCATGCTGTGGACATTACATATTGCTTTGCTTTTTTGTGAATTCTTACCACTGTGGTTTCTGTTGATCATCAGTGTTAGTCAGGGATACTAAAAAGTTCCACTATGTAAGTGAAAAGTTAGGATGAACTAAATATATTCTAGACAGTTTCTATGGTTTGATCTATGTGTACATTTTCCATAGTTTAAATATATTGTTTTGTTTCCTTTTTTCTGTTATCATTCCACTATTTTACTTTAATAACTTTACAACCATCCAGTTGAATCACAAAAGATGTCCCCTATCTGCATACTAAATTTCATGGTACACAAACTACCTATGACTCAGTCATATTTGATTAAAAATGGGGTTGATAGAACATTGCACAGCTGGAAATAAATGTGAGAATTTTTTATCGTTAACACCATTAAGACAAAATACCAAAGCTAATGGAGCCTGTTCATACATACCCTGTTATATCTTTTATGGTTTCTGGAGAAAAATTGGTTATTGTGATGCATATTTGAATAGTATTTTCCAATGCCTTTGTTACTTTTGGCATGTGCATATAGTTTTTAGACTATTTTAGGAATAGCTCTTCAGATATTTTCATTTCTGTTCCTTACCAACTTACTTTAAATTGAGTAAGACAACAACACAGAATAATCATTGAACAAGAATTGGTTCTTATAAATTAATTGCATGAGTTTATGTGGTGGGAAATAAAGTGGTGGTGCTGCGGTAGCATTGTCGCCTCACAGTAAGATGTTGTCCTGTTCGATTCTCAGCTAAAGTGTCTTCTGTGTGGAGACATGCGTGAATGGGCGTACCTTTGTTGAAGGTTGTGCGTCAGGGCTGGCAACTCGGCACGTAAAAAATCTACTGCCAATCATTAGCAGACCGGAGTTCCGCTGTGGCGACCCCTAACCGAGAAAAGCCGAAAGACCCATCAACAACAACAACAACAACATTATATTTTCAGGACAGCAGTAAAATATCTCTATTTTGTATGTTTGAATATAAAATCTGTGGTCCATTTCGACATTTGTAAGGTATAACTAAATGCATAAATAAAGATGTTTGGGAATATACAGAAATATGATGATTGTCACCTCCTCCTCTTTATATTTCTTTATGTTATGTAACACTTTTGTCATTTTTATGCTTTCATTTTTCTGAATCATGCATGGGAATGTGGTATAATATACAATATAATTAGTTCAAAAGGTAGAATACTTGCCTTCATTGCTGGAGGATCAGAAAGTAGTGCATTCCTGTCCCACACCAGGTGCTTGGACTCCATCAGTGTATTCCTGTCCCACACCAGGTGCTTGGATTCCATCAGTGTATTCCTTTCCCACACCAAGTGCTTGGATTCCATCAGTGTATTCCTGTCCCACACCAGGTGCTTGGATTCCATCAGTGTATTCCTTTTCACCATCAGGTACTTGGATTCCGTCAGTGTATTCCTTTTCACCACCAGGTGCTGGGATCCCACCAGTGTATTCCTTTCCCACACCGGGTGCTTGGATTCCATCAGTGTATTCCTTTCATTCCTTTCCCACGCCAGGTGCTTGGATTCCATCAGTGTATTCCTTTCCCACACCAGGTGCTTGGATTCCATCAGTGTATTCCTTTCCCACACCAGGTGCTTGGATTCCATCAATGTATTCCTTTCCCACACCAGGTGCTTGGATTCCATCAGTGTATTCCTCATCAGCATATCCCTTTCCACCACCAGGTGCCTGGATTCCATCAATGTATTTCTTTTCACCAACAGGTGCTTGGATTCCATCAGTGTAATCCTTTCCCAAACCAGGTGCTTGGATTCCATCAGTGTATTCCTGTCCCACACCAGGTGCTTGGATTCCATCAGTGTATTCCTCATCAGCGTATTCATTCCAACACCAGGTGCTTGGATTCCATCAGTGTATTCCTCATCAGCGTATTCCTTTCCAACACCAGGTGCTTGGATTCCATCAGTGTATTCCTTTCCCATGCCAGATGCTTGGATTCCATCAGTGTATTCCTTTCCCAAACCAGGTGCTTGGATTCCATCAGTGTATTCCTGTCCCACACCAGGTGCTTGGATTCCATCAGTGTATTCCTCATCAGTGTATTCCTTTCCAACACCAGGTGCTTGGATTCCATCAGTGTATTCCTTTCCCATACCAGGTGCTTGGATTCCATCAGTGTATTCCTTTCCACCACCAGGGGCTTGGATTCCATCAGTGTATTCCTTTCCACCACCAGGTGCTTGGATTCCATCAGTGTATTCCTTTCCACTACCAGGTGCTTGGAATCCATCAGTGTATTTCTTTCCCACACCAGGTGACTGGATTCCATCAGTCTATTACATTTCACCACCAGGTGCTTGGATTCCATCAGTTTATTTCTTTCCCATGCCAGGTGCTTGGATTTGATCAGTGTTTTCCTTTCACATACCAGGTGCTTGGATTCCATCAGTGTATTCCTCATCAGCATATTTCTTTCCACCACCAGGTGCCTGGATTCCATCAGAGTATTCCTTTCCCATGCCAGGTGTTTGGATTCCATCAGTGTATTCCTTTCCCAAACCAGGTGCTTGGATTCCATCAGTGTATTCTCGTCCCACACCAGGTCCTTGGATTCCATCAGTGTATTCCTCATCAGCATATTCCTTTCCAACACCAGGTGCTTGGATTTCATCAGTGTATTCCTTTCCCACACCAGTTATTTGGATTCCATCAGCGTATTCCTTTCCACCACCAGGTGCTTGGATTCCATCAGTGTATTCCTTTCCACCACCAGGTGCTTGGATTCTATCAGTGTATTCCATTTCACCAACAAGTGCTTTGATTCTATCAGTGTATTCCTTACCCTCACCAGGTGCTTGGATTCCATCAGTGTATTCCTTTTCACCACCAGGTGCTTGGATTCCATCAGTGTATTCCTTTCCCATGCCAGGTGCTTGGATTCCATCAGTGTATTGCTTTCCCACACCAGGTGCCTGGATGCCATCAGTGTATTCCTTTCCCACACCAGTTGCTTGGATTCCATCAGTGTATTCCTGTCCCACACCAGGTGCTTGGATTCCATCAGTGTATTCATTTCCACCACCAGGTGCTTGGATTCCATCAGTGTATTCCTTTCCATCACCAGGTGCTTGGATTCCATCAGTGTATTCCTTTCCATCACCAGGTGCATGGATTCCATCAGTGTATTGGTTTCCCACACCAGGTGCCTGGATTCCATCAGTGTATTCCTTTTCCACATCAGGTGCTTGGATTCCATCAGTGTATTCCTGTCCCACACTAGGTGCTTGGATTCCATCAGTGTATTCCTTTTCAACACCAGGTGCTTGGATTCCATCAGTGTATTCCTTTCCCATGCAAGGTGCTTGGATTCCATCAGTGTATTCCTGTCCTACACCAGGTGCTTGGATTCCATCAGTGTATTCCTTTCCCACACCAGGTGCCTGAATTCCATCAGTGTATTCCTTTCCATCACCAGGTGCCTGGATTCCATCAGTGTATTGCTTTCCACTACCAAGTGCTTGGATTCCATCAGTGTATTCCTGTCCCACACCAGGTGCTTGGATTCCATCAGTGTATTCCTTTCCCAAGCCAGGTGCTTGGATTCCATCAGTGTATTCCTTTCCCACACCAGGTGCTTGGATTCCATCAGTGTATTCCTTTCCCACACCAGGTGCTTGGATTCCATCAGTGTATTCCTCATCAGCATATCCCTTTCCACCACCAGGTGCCTGGATTCCATCAGTATATTCCTTTTCACCACCAGGTGCTTGGATTCCATCAGTATATTCCTTTTCACCACCAGGTGCTTGGATTCCATCAGTGTAATCCTTTCCCAAACCAGGTGCTTGGATTCCATCAGTGTATTCCCGTCCCACACCAGGTCCTTGGATTCCATCAGTGTATTCCTTTCCAACACCAGATGCTTGGATTCCATCAGTGCATTCCTCATGAGCATATTCCTTTCCAACACCAGGTGCTTGGATTCCATCAGTGTATTCCTTTCCCAAACCAGGTGCTTGGATTCCATCAGTGTATACCTGTCCCACACCAGGTGCTTAGATTCCATCAGTGTATTCCTCATCAGCGTATTCCTTTCCAACACCAGATGCTTGGATTCCATCAGTGTATTCCTTTCCCACACCAGTTGCTTGGATTCCATCCGTGTATTCCTTTCCACCACCAGGTGCTTGGATTCCATCAGTTTATTTCTTTCCCATGCCAGGTGCTTGGATTCCATCAGTTTATTTCTTTCCCATGCCAGGTGCTTGGATTTGATCAGTGTTTTCCTTTCACATACCAGGTGCTTGGATTCCATCAGTGTATTCCTCATCAGCATATTCCTTTCCACCACCAGGTGCCTGGATTCCATCAGTGTATTCCTTTCCCATGCCAGGTATTTGGATTCCATCAGTGTATTCCTTTCCTAAACCAGGTGCTTGGATTCCATCAGTGTATTCTCGTCCCACACCAGGTCCTTGGATTCCATCAGTGTATTCCTTTCCACCACCAGGTGCTTGGATTCCATCAGTGTATTCCTTTCCCATACCAGGTGCTTGGATTCCATCAGTGTATACCTGACCCACACCAGGTGCTTGGATTCCATCAGTGTATTCCTCATCAGCGTATTCCTTTCCAACACCAGATGCTTGGATTCCATCAGTGTATTCCTCATCAGCGTATTCCTTTCCAACACCAGGTGCTTGGATTCCATCAGTGTATTCCTTTCCCATACCAGGTGCTTGGATTCCATCAGTGTATACCTGACCCACACCAGGTGCTTGGATTCCATCAGTGTATTCCTCATCAGCATATTCCTTTCCAACACCAGGTGCTTGGATTTCATTGGTGTATTCCTTTCCCACACCAGTTATTTGGATTCCATCAGTGTATTCCTTTCCACCACCAGGTGCTTGGATTACATCAGTGTATTCCTTTCCACCACCAGGTGCTTGGATTCCATCAGTGTATTTCTTTCCCACACCAGGTGCCTGGATTCCATCAGTGTATTCCTCATCAGAATATTCCTTTCCACCACCAGGTGCTTGGATTCCATCAGTGTATTCATTTCCACCACCAGGTGCTGGGATTCCATCAGTGTATTTCTTTCCCACACCAGGTGCCTGAATTCCATCAGCGTATTCCTTTCCACCACCAGGTACTTGGATTCCATCAGTGTATTCCTTTCCATCACCAGGTGCTTGGATACCATCAGTGTATTGCTTTTTCACATCAAGTGCATGGATTCCACCAGTGTATTCCTTTTCCACACCATGTGCTTGGATTCCATCAGTGTATTCCTGTCCCACAGCAGGTGCTTGGACTCCGTCAGTGTATTCCTGTCCAACACCAGATGCTTGAATTCCATCAGTGTATTCCTTTTCACCACCAGGTGCTTGGATTCCATCAGTGTAATCTTTTCCCATGCCAGGTGCTTGGATTCCATCAGTGTATTCCTGTTCCACACCAGGTGCTTGGATTCCATCAGTGTATTCCTGTCCCTCACCAGGTGCTTGGATTCCATCAGTGTATTCCTTTTCACCACCAGGTGCTTGGATTGTATCAATGTATTAAATTCCCACACCACTTGCCTGGATTCCATCAGTGTATTCCTGTCCCACACCAGGTGCTTGGATTCCATCAGTGCACTCCAGTCCCACACCAGGTGCTTGGATTCCATCAGTATATAATTTTCCCACACCAGGTGCCTGAATCCCATCTGTATTCCTTTTGCACCACCAGGTGTTTGGATTCCATCAGTGTATTCCTTTCCACTACCAGGTGCTTGGATTCCATCAGTGTATTCCTGCCCCACACCAGGTGCTTGGATTCCATCAGTGTATTCCTTTCCACCACCAGGTGCTTGGATTCCATTAGTTTATTCCTGTCCCACACCAGGTGCTTGGATTCCATCAGTGTAATCCTTTCCCACACCAAGTGATTGGATTCCATCGGAGTATTCCTTTACCAAACCAGGTGTTTGGATTCCATCATTGTATTGCTTTCCCACACCAGGTGCTTCGATTCCATCAGTGCATTTCTTTCCCACACCACATGCTTGGATTCCATCATTGTATTCCTTTCCCAAACCAGGTCCTTGGATTCCATCAGTTTATTCCTCATCAGCATATCCCTTTCCACCACCAGGTGCCTGGATTCCATCAGTGTATTCCTTTTCACCACCAGGTCCTTGGACTCCATCAGTGTATTCCTTTCCCATGCCAGGTGCTTGGATTCCATCAGTGTATTCCTCATCAGTGTATTCCTTTACCAAACCAGGTGCCTTGGATTCCATCAGTGTATTCCCATCCCACACCAGGTCCTTGGATTCCATCAGTGTATTCCTCATCAGCGTGTTCCTTTCCAACACCAGGTGCTTGGATTCCATCAGTGTATTCCTCATCAACGTATTCCTTTCCAACACCAGGTGCTTGGATTCCATCAGTGTATTCCTTTCCTATGCCAGGTGCTTGGATTCCATCAGTGTATTCCTTTCCTAAACCAGATGCTTGGATTCCATCAGTGTATACCTGTCCCACACCAGGTGCTTGGATTCCATCAGTGTATTCCTCATCAGCATATTCCTTTCCACCACCAGGTGGTTGGATTCCATCAGTGTATTCCTTTCCCACACCAGGTTCTTGGATTCCATCAGTGTATTTCTTTCCACCACAAGGTGCTTGGATTCCATCAGTGTATTCCTTTCCACCACCAGGTGCTTGGATTCCATCAGTGTGTTCCTTACCACCACCAGGTGCTTGGATTCCATCAGTGTATTTCTTTCCTACACCAGGTGCCTGGATTCCATCAGTGTATTCCTTTTCACCACTAGGTGCTTGTATTCCATCAGTGTATTTCTTTCTCATGCCCGGTGCTTGGATTCCATCAGTGTATTCCTTTCCCACACCAGGTGCTTGGATTCCATCAGTGTATTCCTCATCAGCATATTCCTTTCCACCACCAGGTGCTTGGATTCCATCAGTGTATTCCTTTCCACCACCAGGTGCTTGGATTCCATCAGTATATTTCTTTCCCACACCAGGTGCCTGGATTCCATCAGTGTATTGCTTTTCACCACCAGGTGCTTGGATTCCATCAGTTTATTTCTTTCCCATGCCAGGTGCTTGGATTTGATCAGTGTTTTCCTTTCACATACCAGGTGCTTGGATTCCATCAGTGTATTCCGCGTCAGCATATTCCTTTCCACCACCAGGTGCCTGGATTCCATCAGTGTATTCCTTTCCCATGCCAGGTGTTTGGATTCCATCAGTGTATTCCTTTCCCAAACCAGGTGCTTGGATTCCATCAGTGTATTCTCGTCCCACACCCGGTCCTTGGATTCCATCAGTGTATTCCTCATCAGCGTATTCCTTTCCAACACCAGGTGCTTGGATTCCATCAGTGTATTCCTTTCCCAAACCAGGTGCTTGGATTCCATCAGTGTATACCTGACCCACGCCAGGTGCTTGGATTCCATCAGTGTATTCCTCATCAGTGTATTCCTTTCCAACACCAGGTGCTTGGATTTCATCAGTGTATTCCTTTCCCACACCAGTTATTTGGATTCCATCAGTGTATTCCTTTCCACCACCAGGTGCTTGGATTCCATCAGTGTATTCCTTTCCACCACCAGGTGCTTGGATTCCATCAGTGTATTTCTTTCCCACACCTGGTGCCTGGATTCCATCAGTGTATTCCTCATCAGCATATTCCTTTCCACCAACAGGTGCTTGGATTCCATCAGTGTATTCATTTCCACCAACAGGTGCTAGGATTCCATCAGTGTATTTCTTTCCCACACCAGGTGCCTGAATTCCATCAGCATATTCCTTTCCACCACCAGGTACTTGGATTCCATCAGTGTATTCCTTTCCATCACCAGGTGCTTGGATACCATCAGTGTATTGCTTTCTCACACCAAGTGCATGGATTCCACCAGTGTATTCCTTTTCCACACCATGTGCTTGGATTCCATCAGTGTATTCCTGTCCCACAGCAGGTGCTTGGACTCCGTCAGTGTATTCCTGTCCAACACCAAGTGCTTGAATTCCATCAGTGTATTCCTTTTCACCACCAGGTGCTTGGATTCCATCAGTGTAATCTTTTCCCATGCCAGATGCTTGGATTCCATCAGTGTATTCCTGTTCCACACCAGGTGCTTGGATTCCATCAGTGTATTCCTTTCCCACACCAGGTGCTTGGATTCCATCAGTGTATTCCTGTCCCTCACCAGGTGCTTGGATTCCATCCTTTTCACCACCAGGTGCTTGGATTGTATCAGTGTATTAAATTCCCACACCACTTGCCTGGATTCCATCAGTGTATTCCTGTCCCACACCAGGTGCTTGGACTCCATCAGTGCACTCCAGTCTCACACCAGGTGCTTGGATTCCATCAGTGTATTACTTTCCCACAACAGGTGCCTGAATTCCATCTGTATTCCTTTCCACCACCAGGTGTTTGGATTCCATCAGTGTATTCCTTTCCACTACCAGGTGCTTGGATTCCGTCAGTGTATTCCTGTCCCACACCAGGTGCTTGGATTCCATCAGTGTATTCCTTTCCACCACCAGGTGCTTGGATTCCATTAGTGTATTCCTGTCCCACACCAGGTGCTTGGATTCCATCAGTGTAATCCTTTCCCACACCAAGTGATTGGATTCCATCAGAGTATTCCTTTACCAAACCAGGTATTTGGATTACATCAGTGTATTCCTTTCCCATGCCAGGTGCTTGGGTTGCATCAGTGTATTCCTTTCCCATGCCAGGTGCTTGGGTTGCATCAGTGTATTCCTTTCCCATGCCAGGTGCTTGGATTCCATCAGTGTATTGCTTTCCCACACCAGGTGCTTGGATTCCATCAGTGCATTTCTTTCCCACACCACGTGCTTGGATTCCATCATTGTATTCCTTTCCCAAACCAGGTCCTTAGATTCCATCAGTGTATTCCTCATCAGCATATCCATTTCCACCACCAGGTGCCTGGATTCCATCAGTGTATTCCTTTTCACCACCAGGTCCTTGGACTCCATCAGTGTATTCCTTTCCCATGCCAGGTGCTTGGATTCCGTCAGTGTATTCCTCATCAGTGTATTCCTTTCCCAAACCAGGTGCCTTGGATTCCATCAGTGTATTCCCATCCCACACCAGGTCCTTGGATTCCATCAGTGTATTCCTCATCATCATATTCCTTTCCAACACCAGGTGCTTGGATTCCATCAGTGTCTTCCTCATCAACATATTCCTTTCCAACACCAGGTGCTTGGATTCCATCAGTGTATTCCTTTCCTATGCCAGGTGCTTGGATTCCATCAGTGTATTCCTTTCCTGAACCAGATGCTTGGATTCCATCAGTGTATACCTGTCCCACAACAGGTGCTTGGATTCCATCAGTGTATTCCTCATCAGCATATTCCTTTCCACCACCAGGTGGTTGGATTCCATCAGTGTATTCCTTTCCCACACCAGGTTCTTGGATTCCATCAGTGTATTTCTTTCCACCACAGGGTGCTTGGATTCCATCAGTGTATTCCTTTCCACCACCAGGTGCTTGGATTCCTTCAGTGTGTTCCTTACCACCACCAGGTGCTTGGATTCCATCAGTGTATTTCTTTCCTACACCAGGTGCCTGGATTCCATCAGTGTATTCATTTTCACCACCAGGTGCTTGTATTCCATCAGTGTATTTCTTTCTCATGCCCCGTGCTTGGATTCCATCAGTGTATTTCTTTCCCACACCAGGTGCTTGGATTCCATCAGTGTATTCCTCATCAGCATATTCCTTTCCACCACCAGGTGCTTGGATTCCATCAGTGTATTCCTTTCCACCACCAGATGCGTTCCACCATCAGATGCTTGGATTCTATCAGTGTATTGCTTTTTCACACCAGGTGCCTGGATTTCATCAGTGTATTCCTTTCCCACACCAGGTGCTTGGATTCCATCAGTTTATTCCTGTCCCACACCAGGTGCTTGGATTCCATCAGTTTATTCCTTTCCCATGCCAGGTGCTTGGATTCCATCCATGTATTCCTTTCCCACAGCAGGTGCTTGGACTCCATCACTGTATTCCTGTCCAACACCAGGTTCTTGGATTCCATCAGTGTATTCCTTTCCACCACCAGGTGCTTGGATTCCATCAGTGTATTTCTTTCCCACAACAGGTGCCTGGATTCCATTAGCATATTCCTTTCCACCACCGGGTGCTTGGATTCAATCAGTGTATTCCTTTCCATCACCAGGTGCTTGGATTCCATTAGTGTATTGCTTTCCCACACCAGGTGCCTGGATTCCATCAGTGTATTCCTTTCCCACACCATGTGCTTGGATTCCATCAGTGTATTCCTGTCCCACACCAGGTGCTTGGATTCCATCAGTTTATTCCTTTCCCATGCCAGGTGCTTGGATTCCATCTGTGTATTCCTTTCCCACAGCAGGTGCTTGGACTCCATCAGTGTATTCCTGTCCAACACCAGGTGCTTGGATTCCATCAGTGTATTCCTGTCCCACACCAAGTGCTTGGATTCCATCAGTGTATTCCTTTCCCACACCAGGTGCTTGGATTCCATCAGTGTATTCCTGTCCCACACAAGGTACTTGGATTCCATCAGTGTATTCCTGTCCCACACCAGGTGCTTGGGTTCCATCAGGGTATTCCTTTCCCATGCCAGGTGCTTGGTTCCATCAGTGTATTGCTTTCCCAAACCAGGTGCTTGGATTCCATCAATGTATTCCTTTCCCACACCACGTGCTTGGATTCCATCAGTGTATTCCTTTCCCACACCAGGTGCTTGGATTTCATCATTGTATTCCTTTCCCAAACCAGGTGCTTGGATTCCATCAGTTTATTCCTCATCAGCATATCCCTTTCCAACACCAGGTGCCTGGATTCCATCAGTGTATTCCTTTTCACCACCAGGTCCTTGGACTCCATCAGTGTATTCCTTCCCATGCCAGGTGCTTGGATTCCATCAGTGTATTCCCATCCCACACCAGGTCCTTGGATTCCAAAAGTGTATTCCTCATCAGCGTATTCCTTTCCAACACCAGGTGCTTGAATTCCATCAGTGTATTCCTCATCAGTGTATTCCTTTCCCGAATCAGGTGCTTGGATTCCATCAGTGTATTCCCATACCACACCACGTCCTTGAATTCCGTCAGTGTATTCCTCATCAACGTATTCCTTTCCAACACTAGGAGCTTTGATTCCATCAGTGTATTCCTTTCCTATGCCAGGTGCTTGGATTCCATCAGTGTATTCCTTTCCTAAACCAGATGCTTGGAATACATCAGTGTATACCTGTCCCACACCAGGTGCTTGGATTCCATCAGTGTATTCCTCATCAGCATATTCCTTTCCAACACCAGGTGGTTGGATTCCATCAGTGTATTCCTTTCCCAAACCATGTGCTTGGATTCCATCAGTGTATTCCTTTCCCACACCATGTGCTTGGATTCCATCAGTGTATTCCTGTCCCACACCAGGTGCTTGGATTCCATCAGTTTATTCCTTTCCCATGCCAGGTGCTAGGATTCCATCAGTGTATTCCTTTCCCATGCCAGGTGCTTGGATTCCATCAGTGTATTCCTGTCCCACACCAAGTGCTTGGATTCCATCAGTGTATTCCTTTCCCACACCAGGTGCTTGGATTCCATCATTGTATTCCTGTCCCTCACCAGGTGCTTGGATTCCATCAATGTATTCCTGTCCCACACCAGGTGCTTGGATTCCATCAGTGTATTCCTTTCCCACACCAGGTGCTTGGATTCCATCAGTGTATTCCTGTCCCACACCAGGTGCTTGGATTCCATCAGTGTATTCCTTTCCCACACTAGGTGCTTGGATTCCATCAGTGTATTCCTGTCCCTCACCAGGTGCTTGGATTCCATCAGTGTATTCCTTTTCACCACCAGGTGCTTGGATTCCATCAGTGTATTCCTTTTCCATGCCAGGTGCTTGGATTCCGTCAGTGTATTCCTGTCCCACACCAGGTGCTTGGATTCCATCAGTGTATTCCTTTCCTACACAAGGTGCTTGGATTCCATCAGTGTATTCCTGTCCCACACCAGGTGCTTGGATTCCATTAGTGTATTCCTTTCCCACACCAGGTGCCTGAATTCTATCAGTGTATTCCTTTCCACCACCAGGTGCTTGGATTCCATCAGTGTAGTCCTTTCCAGTACCAGGTGATTGGATTCCATCAGTGTATTCCTGTCCCACAACACGTGTTTGGATTCCATCAGTGTATTCCTTTCCACCACCAGGTGCTTGGATTCCATCAGTGTATTCCTTTACCAAAACAGGTGTTTGGATTCCATCAGTGTATTCCTTTCCAGTGCCAGGTGATTAGGTTTCATCAGTGTATTCCTTTCCCATGCCAGGTGCTTGGATTCCATCAGTGTATTGCTTTCCCACACCAGGTGCTTGGATTCCATCAGTGTATTCCTCATCAGCGTATCCCTTTCCACCACCAGATGCCTGGATTCCATCAGTGTATTCCTTTTCAGCACTAGGTGCTTGGATTCCATCAGTGTATTCCTCATCAGCGTATTCCTTTCCATCACCAGGTGCTTGGATTCCATCAGTGTATTCCTTTCCCATGCCAGGTGCTTGGATTCCATCAGTGTATTCCTTTCCCAAACCAGGTGCTTGGATTACATCAGTGTATTTCTGTCCCACACCAGGTGCTTGGATTCCATCAATGTATTCCTCTCCAGTGTATTCTTTTCCACCAATAGGTGCTTGGATTCCATCAGTGTATTCCTTTCCACCACCAGGTGCTTGGATTCTATCAGTGTATTCCTTTTCACCACCAGGTGCGTGGATTCCATTAGTGTATTCCTTACCCACACCAGGTGCTTGGATTCCATCAGTGTATTCCTTTCCACCACCAGATGCTTGGGTTCCATCAGTGTATTGCTTTCCCAAACCAGGTGCTTGGATTCCATCAATGTATTCCTTTCCCACACCACGTGCTTGGATTCCATCAGTGTATTCCTTTCCCACAGCAGGTGCTTGGATTCCATCAGTGTATTCCTCATCAGCATATCCCTTTCCAACACCAGGTGCCTGGATTCCATCTGTGTATTCCTTTTCACCACCAGGTCCTTGGACTCCATCAGTGCATTCCTTCCCATGCCAGGTGCTTGGATTCCATCAGTGTATTCCCATCCCACACCAGGTGCTTGGATTCCAAAAGTGTATTCCTCATCAGTGTATTCCTTTCCAACACCAGGTGCTTGAATTCCATCAGTGTATTCCTCATCAATGTATTCCTTTCCCAAATCAGGTGCTTGGATTCCATCAGTGTATTCCCATACCACACCACGTCCTTGAATTCCGTCAGTGTATTCCTCATTAACGTATTCCTTTCCAACACTAGGAGCTTTGATTCCATCAGTGTATTCCTTTCCTATGCCAGGTGCTTGGATTCCATCAGTGTATTCCTTTCCTAAACCAGATGCTTGGATTACATCAGTGTATACCTGTCCCACACCAGGTGCTTGGATTCCATCAGTGTATTCCTCATCAGCATATTCCTTTCCAACACTAGGTGGTTGGATTCCATCACTGTGTTCCTTTCCCAAACCAGGTGCTTGGATTCCATCAGTGTATTTCTTTCCACCACCAGGTGCTTGGATTCCATCAGTGTATTCCTTTCCACCACCAGGTGCTTGGATTCCATCAGTGTATTCCTTACCACTACCAGGTGCTTGGATTCCATCAGTGTATTTCTTTCCTACACCAGGTGCCTGGATTCCATCAGCGTATTCCTTTTTACCACCAGGTACTTGTATTCCATCAGTGTATTCCTTTCCCACACCATGTGCTTGGATTCCATCAGTGTATTCCTGTCCCACACCATGTGCTTGGATTCCATCAGTGTATTCCTGTCCCACACCAGGTGATTGGATTCCATCAGTTTATTCCTTTCCCATGCCAGGTGCTTGGATTCCATCAGTGTATTCCTTTCCCATGCCAGGTGCTTGGATTCCATCAGTGTATTCCTGTCCCACACCAAGTGCTTGGATTCCATCAGTGTATTCCTTTCCCACACCAGGTGCTTGGACTCCATCATTGTATTCCTGTCCCTCACCAGGTGCTTGGATTCCATCAATGTATTCCTGTCCCACACCAGGTGCTTGGATTCCATCAGTGTATTCCTTTCCCACACCAGGTGCTTGGATTCCATCAGTGTATTCCTGTCCCACACCAGGTGCTTGGATTCCATCAGTGTATTCCTTTCCCAGACTAAGTGCTTGGATTCCATCAGTGTATTCCTGTCCCTCACCAGGTGCTTGGATTCCATCAGTGTATTCCTTTTCACCACCAGGTGCTTGGATTCCATCAGTGTATTCCTTTCCCATGCCAGGTGCTTGGATTCCATCAGTGTATTCCTGTCCCACACCAGGTGCTTGGATTCCATCAGTGTATTCCTGTCCCACACAAGGTGCTTGGATTCCATCAGTGTATTCCTGTCCCACACCAGGTGCTTGGATTTCATCAGTGTATTCATTTCCCACACCAGGTGCCTGAATTCTATCAGTGTATTCCTTTCCACCACCAGGTGCTTGGATTCCATCAGTGTAGTCCTTTCCAGTACCAGGTGATTGGATTCCATCAGTGTATTCCTGTCCCACAACACGTGTTTGGATTCCATCAGTGTATTGCTTTCCACCACCAGATGCTTGGATTCCATCAGTGTATTCCTTTACCAAAACAGGTGTTTGGATTCCATCAGTGTATTCCTTTCCAGTGCCAGGTGATTAGGTTCCATCAGTGTATTCCTTTCCCATGCCAGGTGCTTGGATTCCATCAGTGTATTGCTTTCCCACACCAGGTGCTTGGATTCCATCAGTGTATTCCTCATCAGCGTATCCCTTTCCACCACCAGATGCCTGGATTCCATCAGTGTATTCCTTTTCAGCACCAGGTGCTTGGATTCCATCAGTGTATTCCTCATCAGCGTATTCCTTTCCATCACCAGGTGCTTGGATTCCATCAGTGTATTCCTTTCCCATGCCAGGTGCTTGGATTCCATCAGTGTATTCCTTTCCCAAACCAGGTACTTGGATTACATCAGTGTATTTCTTTCCCACACCAGGTGCTTGGATTCCATCAATGTATTCCTCTCCAGTGTATTCTTTTCCACCACTAGGTGCTTGGATTCCATCAGTGTATTCCTTTCCACCACCAGGTGCTTGGATTCTATCAGTGTATTCCTTTTCACCACCAGGTGCGTGGATTCCATTAGTGTATTCCTTACCCACACCAGGTGCTTGGATTCCATCAGTGTATTCCTTTCCACCACCAGATGCTTGGATTCCATCAGTGTATTGCTTTCCCACACCAGGTGCCTGGATTCCATCAGTGTATTCCTTTCCCATGCCAGGTGCTTGGATTCTATCAGTGCATTCCTTTCCCAAACCAGGTGCTTGGATTCCATCAGTGTATTCCTTTCCCACACCAGGTGCGTGGATTTCATCAGTGGATTCCTCATCAGCATATCCCTTTCCACCTCCAGGTGCCTGGATTCAATCAGTGTATTCCTTTTCACCACCAGCTGCTTGGATTCCATCAGTGTATTCACTTCCCATGCCAGGTGCTTGGATTCCATCAGTGTATTCACTTCCCATGCCAGGTGCTTGGATTCCATCAGTGTATTCCTTGTGAGTGTATTCCTTTCCCAAACCGGGTGCTTGGATTCCATCAGTGTATTCCTGTCCCACACCAGGTGCTTGGAATCCATCAGTGTATTCCTTTCCAAAACCAGGTGCTTGGATTCCATCAGTGTATTCCTCATCAGCGTATTCCTTTCCAACACCAGGTGCTTGGATTCCATCAGTGTATTCCTTTCCCAAACCAGGTGCTTGGATTCCATCAGTGTATTCCTGTCCCACACCAGGTGCTTGGATTCCATCAGTGTATTCCTCATCAGCATATTCTTTTCCAACACCAGGTGCTTGGATTCCATCAATGTATTACTTTCCCATGCCAGGTGCTTGGATTCCATCAGTGTATTGCTTTCCCACACCAGGTGCTTGGATTCCATCAGTGTATTCCTTTCCCACACCACGTGCTTGGATTCCATCAGTGTATTCCTTTCCCACACCAGGTGCTTGGATTCCATCAGTGTATTCCTTTCCCACATCATGTGCTTGGATTCCATCAGTATATTCCTTGTCACCATATCCCTTTCCACCACCAGGTGCCTGGATTCCATCAGTGTATTCCTTTTCACCTCCAAGTGCTTGGATTCCATCAGTGTATTCCTCATCAGCGTATTCCTTTCCCAAACCAGGTGCTTGGATTCCTTCAGTGTATTCCTTTCCACCACCATGTGCTTAGATTCCATCAGTGTATTTGTTTCCACCACCAGGTGCTTGGATTCCATCAGTGTATTTCTTTCCACCACCAGGTGCATGGATTCCATCATTGTATTCTTTTCCACCACCAGGTGCTCGGATTCCATCAGTGTATTCCTTTCACATCCAGGTGCTTGGATTCCATCAGTGTGTTTCTTTCCCTCACCAGGTGCCTGGATTCCATCAGTGTTTTCCTTTTCACCACCAGGTGCTTGGATTCCATCAGTGTATTTCTTTCCCATGCCAGTAGCTTGGATTCCATCAGTGTATTCCTTTCCCACTCCAGGTGCTTGGATTCCATCAGTGTATTCCTTTTCACCACCAGGTGCTTGGATTCCATTAGTGTATTCCTTACCCACACCAGGTGCTTGGATTCCAAGAGTGCATTCCTTTCCACCAAAAGGTGCTTCGATTCCATCAGTGTATTGCTTTCCCACACCAAATGCCTGGATTTCGTCAATGTATTCCTTTCCCATGCCAGATGCTTGGGTTCCATTAGTGTTTTTCTTTCCCATGCCAGGTGCTTGAATTCCATGAGTGTATTCCTTTCCCAAACCAGGTAATTGGATTCCATCAGTGTATTCCTTTCCCACACCAGGTGCTTGGATTCCATCAGTGTAGTCCTCATCAGCATATCTCTTTCCACCACCAGGTGCCTGGATTCCATCACTGTATTCCTTTTCACCACCAGGTGCTTGTATTCCATCAGTGTATTCATTTCCCATGCCAGGTGCTTGGATTCCATCAGTGTATTCCTCATCAGTGTATTCCTTTCCCAAACCAGGTACTTGGATTCCATCAGTGTATTCCTGTTTCACACCAGGTGCTTGGAATCCATCACTGTATTCCTTATCAACATATTCCTTTCCAACACCAAGTGCTTGGATTCCATCAGTGTATTCCTCATCAGAGTATTCCTTTCCAATACCAGGTGCTTGGATTCCATCAGTGTAGTCCTCATCAGCATATCTCTTTCCACCACCAGGTGCCAGGATTCCATCACTGTATTCCTTTTCACCACCAGGTGCTTGTATTCCATCAGTGTATTCATTTCCCATGCCAGGTGCTTGGATTCCATCAGTGTATTCCTGTCCGACACTAGGTGCTTGGATTCCATCCGTGTAGTCCTTTCCCACACCAGGTGCTTGGATTCCATCATTGTATTCCTTTCCACCACCAGGTGCTTGGATTCCATCAGTGTATTCCTTTCACATCCAGGTGCTTGTATTCCATCAGTGTATTTCTTTCCCACACCAGGTGCCTGGATTCCATCAGTGTATTTCTTTTCATCACCAGGTGCTTGAATTCCATCAGTGTATTTCTTTCCCATGCCAGGTGCTTGGATTCCATCAGTGTATTCCTTTCCCACACCTGGTGCTTGGATTCCATCAGTGTATTCCTTTTCACCACCAGGTGCTTGGATTCCATTAGTGTATTCCTTACCCACACCAGGTGCTTGGATTCCAAGAGTGTATTCCTTTCCACCACCAGGTGCTTGGATTCCATCAGTGTATTGCTTTCCCACACCAGATGCCTGGATTTCATCAGTGTATTCCTTTCCCATGCTAGATGCTTGGGTTCCATTAGTGTATTTCTTTCCCATGCCATTTGCTTGGATTCCATGAGTGTATTCCTTTCCCAAACCAGGTAATTGGATTCCATCAGTGTATTCCTTTCCCACACCAGGTGCTTGGATTCCATGAGTGTATTCTTTTCCCAAACCAGATGCTTGGATTCCATCAGTGTATTCCTTTCCCACACCAGGTGCTTGGATTCCATCAGTGTATTCCTCATCAACATATCTCTTTCCACCACCAGGTGCCTGGATTCCATCAGTGTATTTCTTTTCACCACCAGGTGCTTGGATTTCTTCAGCGTATTCCTTTCCCATGCCAGTTGCTTGGATTCCATCAGTGTATTCCTCATCAGTGTATTCCTTTCCCAAACCAGGTGCTTGGATTCCATCATTTTATTCCTGTCCCACACCAGGTGCTTGGATTCCATCAGTGTATTCCTTTCCAACACCAGGTGCTTGGATTCCATCTGTGTATTCCTTTCCCACACCAGGTGCTTGTATTCCATCATTGTATTCCTTTCCACCACCAGGTGCTTGGATTCCATCAGTGTATTCCTTTCACATCCAGGTGCTTGGATTCCATCAGTGTATTTGTTTCCCACACCAGGTGCCTTGATTCCATCAGTGTATTCCTTTTCACCACCAGGTGCTTGAATTCCATCAGTGTATTTCTTTCCTATGCCACGTGCTTGGATTCCATCAGTGTATTCCTTTCCCACACCTGGTGCTTGTATTCCATCAGTATATTCCTCATCATCGTATTCCTTTGCACTACCCTCAGTGTATTCCTTTCCACCACCAGGTGCTTGGATTTTGTCAATGTATTCCTTTTGACCCCCAGGTGCTTGGATTCCATCAGTGTATTCCTTACCCACACCAGGTGCTTGGATTCCATCAATGTATTCCTTTCCACCACCAGGTGCTTGGTTTCCATCAATGCATTGCTTTCCCACACCAGGTGCCTGGATTCCATCAGTGTATTCCTTTCCCACACCAGGTGCTTGGATTCCATCAGTGTATTCCAGCCCCACACCAGGTGCTTGGATTCCATCAGTGTATTCCCTTCTACCACCAGGTGTTTGGATTCCATCAGTGCATTTCTTTCCCACACCTGGTGCCTGGATTCCATCAGCGTATTCTTTTCCACCACCAGGTGCTTGGATTCCATCAGTATATTCCTTTCCATAACCGGGTGCCTGGATTCCATCAGTGTATTCCATTTCCACACTAAGTGCTGCTTGGATTCCATCAGTGTATTCCTGTCCCACACCAGGTGCTTGGATTCCATCTGTGTATTCCTTTCCCATGCCTGGTGCTTGGATTCCATCAGTGTATTCCCTTCTACCACCAGGTGTTTGGATTCCATCAGTGCATTTCTTTCCCACACCAGGTGCCTGGATTCCATCAGTGTATTCCTGTCCCACACCAGGTGCTTAGATTCCATCAGTGTATTTCTTTTCACCACCAGGTGCTTGGATTTCTTCAGTGTATTCCTTTCCAATGCCAGGTGCTTGGATTCCATCAGTGTATTCCTGTCCGACACCAGGTGCTTGGATTCCATCCATGTATTCCTTTCCCACACCAGGTGCTTGAATTCCATCAGTGTATTCCTGTCCCACACCAAATGCTTGGATTCCATCCATGTATTCCTTTTCACCACCAGGTGCTTGGATTGTATCAGTGTATTCATTTCCCACACCAGGTGCTTGGATTCCATCAGTGTATTCCTGTCCCACACCAGGTGCCTGAATTCCATCAGTGTATTCCTGTCCCACACCAGGTGCTTGGATTCCATCAGTGTATTCCTTTCCACCACCAGGTGCTTGGATTCCATCAGTGTATTCCTGTTCCACACCAGGTGCTTGGATTCCATCAGTGTATTCCTTTCCCACAGCAAGTGCTTGGATTCCATCAGTGTATTCCTTTCCCACACCAGGTGCTTGGATTCCATCAGTGTATTCCTTTCCCATGCCATGTGCTTGGATTCCATCAGTTTATTCCTTTCTCACACCAGGTACTTGGATTCCATCAGTGTATTCCTTTCCAACACCAGATGCTTGGATTCCATCCGTGTATTCCTTTCCCACACAAGGTACTTGGATTCCATCAGTGTATTCCTTTTCACCGCCATGTGCTTGGATTTTATCAGTGTATTCCTCATCAGATAATTCCTTTCTTCCACTACGCGCTTGGATTCCATCAGTGCATTCCTTTCCACCACCAGGTGCTTGGATTCCATCAGTGTATTCCTTTCCCACGCCAGGTGCTTGGATTCCATCTGAGTATTCCTCATCACCGTATTCCTTTCCACCACCAGATGCTTGGATTCCATCTGTGTATTCCTTTCCATCACCAGGTGCTTGGATTCCATCAGTGTATTCCTTTCCACCACCTGGTGCTTGGATTCCATCAGCGTATTCCTTTCCAGCACCAGGTGCTTGGATTCCATTAGTGTATTCCTTACCCACACCAGGTGCTTGGATTCCAAGAGTGCATTCCTTTCCACCAAAAGGTGCTTGGATTCCATCAGTGTATTGCTTTCCCACACCAAATGCCTGGATTTCGTCAATGTATTCCTTTCCCATGCCAGATGCTTGGGTTCCATTAGTGTTTTTCTTTCCCATGCCAGGTGCTTGAATTCCATGAGTGTATTCCTTTCCCAAACCAGGTAATTGGATTCCATCATTGTATTCCTTTCCCACACCAGGTGCTTGGATTCCATCAGTGTAGTCCTCATCAGCATATCTCTTTCCACCACCAGGTGCCTGGATTCCATCACTGTATTCCTTTTCACCACCAGGTGCTTGTATTCCATCAGTGTATTCATTTCCCATGCCAGGTGCTTGGATTCCATCAGTGTATTCCTCATCAGTGTATTCCTTTCCCAAACCAGGTGCTTGGATTCCATCAGTGTATTCCTGTCCCACACCAGGTGCTTGGAATCCATCACTGTATTCCTTATCAACATATTCCTTTCCAACACCAAGTGCTTGGATTCCATCAGTGTATTCCTCATCAGAGTATTCCTTTCCAATACCAGGTGCTTGGATTCCATCAGTGTTTTCCTTTCCCAAACCAGGTGCTTGGATTCCATCAGTGTATTCCTGTCCGACACTAGGTGCTTGGATTCCATCCGTGTAGTCCTTTCCCACACCAGGTGCTTGGATTCCATCATTGTATTCCTTTCCACCACCAGGTGCTTGGATTCCATCAGTGTATTCCTTTCACATCCAGGTGCTTGTATTCCATCAGTGTATTTCTTTCCCACACCAGGTGCCTGGATTCCATCAGTGTATTTCTTTTCATCACCAGGTGCTTGAATTCCATCAGTGTATTTCTTTCCCATGCCAGGTGCTTGGATTCCATCAGTGTATTCCTTTCCCACACCTGGTGCTTGGATTCCATCAGTGTATTCCTTTTCACCACCAGGTGCTTGGATTCCATTAGTGTATTCCTTACCCACACCAGGTGCTTGGATTCCAAGAGTGTATTCCTTTCCACCACCAGGTGCTTGGATTCCATCAGTGTATTGCTTTCCCACACCAGATGCCTGGATTTCATCAGTGTATTCCTTTCCCATGCTAGATGCTTGGGTTCCATTAGTGTATTTCTTTCCCATGCCATTTGCTTGGATTCCATGAGTGTATTCCTTTCCCAAACCAGGTAATTGGATTCCATCAGTGTATTCCTTTCCCACACCAGGTGCTTGGATTCCATGAGTGTATTCTTTTCCCAAACCAGATGCTTGGATTCCATCAGTGTATTCCTTTCCCACACCAGGTGCTTGGATTCCATCAGTGTATTCCTCATCAACATATCTCTTTCCACCACCAGGTGCCTGGATTCCATCAGTGTATTTCTTTTCACCACCAGGTGCTTGGATTTCTTCAGCGTATTCCTTTCCCATGCCAGTTGCTTGGATTCCATCAGTGTATTCCTCATCAGTGTATTCCTTTCCCAAACCAGGTGCTTGGATTCCATCAGTTTATTCCTGTCCCACACCAGGTGCTTGGATTCCATCAGTGTATTCCTTTCCAACACCAGGTGCTTGGATTCCATCTGTGTATTCCTTTCCCACACCAGGTGCTTGTATTCCATCATTGTATTCCTTTCCACCACCAGGTGCTTGGATTCCATCAGTGTATTCCTTTCACATCCAGGTGCTTGGATTCCATCAGTGTATTTGTTTCCCACACCAGGTGCCTTGATTCCATCAGTGTATTCCTTTTCACCACCAGGTGCTTGAATTCCATCAGTGTATTTCTTTCCTATGCCAGGTGCTTGGATTCCATTAGTGTATTCCTTTCCCACACCTGGTGCTTGTATTCCATCAGTATATTCCTCATCATCGTATTCCTTTGCACTACCCTCAGTGTATTCCTTTCCACCACCAGGTGCTTGGATTTTGTCAATGTATTCCTTTTGACCCCCAGGTGCTTGGATTCCATCAGTGTATTCCTTACCCACACCAGGTGCTTGGATTCCATCAATGTATTCCTTTCCACCACCAGGTGCTTGGTTTCCATCAATGTATTGCTTTCCCACACCAGGTGCCTGGATTCCATCAGTGCATTTCTTTCCCACACCTGGTGCCTGGATTCCATCAGCGTATTCTTTTCCACCACCAGGTGCTTGGATTCCATCAGTATATTCCTTTCCATAACCGGGTGCCTGGATTCCATCAGTGTATTCCATTTCCACACTAAGTGCTGCTTGGATTCCATCAGTGTATTCCTGTCCCACACCAGGTGCTTGGATTCCATCTGTGTATTCCTTTCCCATGCCTGGTGCTTGGATTCCATCAGTGTATTCCCTTCTACCACCAGGTGTTTGGATTCCATCAGTGCATTTCTTTCCCACACCAGGTGCCTGGATTCCATCAGTGTATTCCTGTCCCACACCAGGTGCTTAGATTCCATCAGTGTATTTCTTTTCACCACCAGGTGCTTGGATTTCTTCAGCGTATTCCTTTCCCATGCCAGGTGCTTGGATTCCATCAGTGTATTCCTGTCCAACACCAGGTGCTTGGATTCCATCCATGTATTCCTTTCCCACACCAGGTGCTTGAATTCCATCAGTGTATTCCTGTCCCACACCAAATGCTTGGATTCCATCCATGTATTCCTTTTCACCACCAGGTGCTTGGATTGTATCAGTGTATTCATTTCCCACACCAGGTGCTTGGATTCCATCAGTGTATTCCTGTCCCACACCAGGTGCCTGAATTCCATCAGTGTATTCCTGTCCCACACCAGGTGCTTGGATTCCATCAGTGTATTCCTTTCCACCACCAGGTGCTTGGATTCCATCAGTGTATTCCTGTTCCACACCAGGTGCTTGGATTCCATCAGTGTATTCCTGTCCCACACCAGGTGCTTGGATTCCATCAGTGTATTCCTTTCCACCACCAGTTGCTTGGATTCCATCAGTGTATTCCTGTTCCACACCAGGTGCTTGGATTCCATCAGTGTATTCCTTTCCCACAGCAAGTGCTTGGATTCCATCAGTGTATTCCTTTCCCACACCAGGTGCTTGGATTCCATCAGTGTATTCCTTTCCCATGCCATGTGCTTGGATTCCATCAGTTTATTCCTTTCTCACACCAGGTACTTGGATTCCATCAGTGTATTCCTTTCCAACACCAGATGCTTGGATTCCATCCGTGTATTCCTTTCCCACACCAGGTACTTGGATTCCATCAGTGTATTCCTTTTCACCGCCATGTGCTTGGATTCCATCAGTGTATTCCTCATCAGATAATTCCTTTCTTCCACTACGCGCTTGGATTCCATCAGTGCATTCCTTTCCACCACCAGGTGCTTGGATTCCATCAGTGTATTCCTTTCCCACGCCAGGTGCTTGGATTCCATCTGTGTATTCCTCATCACCGTATTCCTTTCCACCACCAGATGCTTGGATTCCATCTGTGTATTCCTTTCCATCACCAGGTGCTTGGATTCCATCAGTGTATTCCTTTCCACCACCTGGTGCTTGGATTCCATCAGCGTATTCCTTTCCAGCACCAGGTGCTTGGATTCCTTCAGTGTATTCCTTTCTCACACCACGTGCTTGGATTTCATCCGTGTATTCCTTTCCCATGCCAGGTGCTTGGATTCCATCAATGTATTCCTTTCCCATGCCAGGTGCTTGGATTCCATCAATGTATTCCTTTTCCACACCATGTGCTTGAATTGCATTTGTGTAGTTCTTTCCCACACCAGATGCTTGGATTCCATCAGTGTATTCCACTCCCACACCAGGTGCTTGGATTCCATCAGTGTATTCCTCATCACTTCATTCCTTTCCACCACCAGGTGCTTGGATTCCATCAGTGTATTCCTTTCCCACACCAGGTGCTTGGATTCCATCAGTGTACTCTTAATCAGTTCATTCCTTTCCACCACCAGGTGCTTGGATTCCATCAGTGTATTCCTTTCCCACACCAGGAGCTTGGATTCCATCAGTGTATTCCTTTCCCACACCAGGTGCTTGGATTCCATCAGTGCATTCCTCATCAGTTCATTCCTTTCCACCACCAGGTGCTTGGATTCCATCAGTGTATTCCTTTCCCACACCAAGTGCTTGGATTCCTTCAGTGTATTTGTTTCCCACACCAGGTACTTGGATTCCATCAGTGTATTCCTTTCCCACACCAAGTGCTTGGATTCCATCAGTGTCTTCCTTTCCCATGCTAGGTGCTTGGATTCCATCATTGTATTCCTTTCCCACATCAAGTGCTTGGATTCCATCAGGGTATTTCTTTCCCACACCAGGTGCTTGGATTCCATCAGTTTATTCCTTTCCCACACCAGGTGCTTGGATTCTGTCAGTGTATTCCTTTCCCACACCAGGTGATTCGATTCTATCAGTGCATTCCTTTCCCAAACCAGGTGCTTGGATTCCATCAGTGTATTCCTTTCCCACACCAGGTGCTTGGATTCCATCAGTGGATTCCTCATCAGCATATCCCTTTCCACCACCAGGTGCCTGGATTCCATCAGTGTATTCCTTTTCACCACCAGGTGTTTGGATTCCATCAGTGTATTCACTTCCCATGCCAGGTGCTTGGATTCCATCAGTGTATTCCTCATCAGTGTATTTCTTTCCCAAACCAGGTGCTTGAATTCCATCAGTGTATTCCTGTCCCACACCAGGTGCTTGGAATCCATCAGTGTATTCCTTATCAGTGTATTCCTTTCCACCACCAGATGCTTGGATTCCATCTGTGTATTCCTTTCCATCACCAGGTGCTTGGATTCCATCAGTGTATTCCTTTCCACCACCTGGTGCTTGGATTCCATCAGCGTATTCCTTTCCAGCACCAGGTGCTTGGATTCCTTCAGTGTATTCCTTTCTCACACCAGGTGCTTGGATTTCATCCATGTATTCCTTTCCCATGCCAGGTGCTTGGATTCCATCAATGTATTCCTTTCCCATGCCATGTGCTTGGATTCCATCAATGTATTCCTTTTCCACACCATGTGCTTGGATTGCATTTGTGTAGTCCTTTCCCACACCAGATGCTTGGATTCCATCAGTGTATTCCACTCCCACACCAGGTGCTTGGATTCCATCAGTGTATTCCTCATCACTTCATTCCTTTCCACCACCAGGTGCTTGGATTCCATCAGTGTATTCCTTTCCCACACCAGGTGCTTGGATTCCATCAGTGTACTCTTAATCAGTTCATTCCTTTCCACCACCAGGTGCTTGGATTCCATCAGTGTATTCCTTTCCCACACCAGGAGCTTGGATTCCATCAGTGTATTCCTTTCCCACACCAGGTGCTTGGATTCCATCAGTGCATTCCTCATCAGTTCATTCCTTTCCACCACCAGGTGCTTGGATTCCATCAGTGTATTCCTTTCCCACACCAAGTGCTTGGATTCCTTCAGTGTATTTGTTTCCCACACCAGGTACTTGGATTCCATCAGTGTATTCCTTTCCCACACCAGGTGCTTGGATTCCATCATTGTATTCCTTTCCACCACCAGGTGCTTGGATTCCATCAGTGTATTCCTTTCCCACACCACGTGCTTGGATTCCGTCAGTGTATTCCTTTCCCACACCAGGTGTTTGGATTCCATAATTGTATTCCTTTCCCAAACCAGGTGCTTGGATTCCATCATTGTATTCCTTTCCCACATCAGGTGCTTGGATTCCATCAGTATATTCCTTTTCAGCATATCCCTTTCCACCACCAGGTGCCTGGATTCCATCAGTGTATTCCTTTTCACCACCAGGTGCTTGGATTCCATCAGTGTATTCCTCATCAGCGTATTCCTTTCCCACAACAGTGCTTGGATTCCTTCAGTGTATTCCTTTCCACCACCATGTGCTTAGATTCCATCAGTGTATTCGTTTCCACCACCAGGTGCTTGGATTACATCAGTGTATTCCTTTCCACTACCAGGTGCTTGGATTCCGTCAGTGTATTTCTTTCCCACACCAGGTGCCTGGATTCCATCAGTGTATTCCTTTTCACCACCAGGCGCTTGGATTCCATCTGTGTATTTCTTTCCCATGCCATTTGCTTGGATTCCATCAGTGTATTCCTTTCCCACTCCAGGTGCTTGGATTCCATCAGTGTATTCCTTTTCACCACCAGGTGCTTGGATTCCATTAGTGTATTCCTTACCCACACTAGGTGCTTGGATTCCAAGAGTGTATTCCTTTTCACCACCAGGTGCTTGGATTCCATCAGTGTATTGCTTTCCCACACCAGATGCCTGGATTTCAACAGTGTATTCCTTTCCCATGCCAGATGCTTGGGTTCCATTAGTGTATTTCTTTCCCATGCCAGGTGCTTGGATTCCATGAGTGTATTCCTTTCCCAAACCAGGTAATTGGATTCCATCAGTGTATTCCTTTCCCACACCAGGTGCTTGGATTCCATCAGTGTATTCCTTTCCCACACCAAATGCTTGGATTCCATGAGTGTATTCCTTTTCCAAACCAGATGCTTGGATTCCATCAGTGTATTCCTTTCCCACACCAGGTGCTTGGATTCCATCAGTGTATTCCTCATCAGCATATCTCTTTACACCACCAGGTGCCTGGATTCCATCAGTGTATTCCTTTTCACCACCAGGTGATTGGATTCCATCAGTGAACTCATTTCCCATGCCAGGTGCTTGGATTCCATCATTCCTCATCAGTGTATTCCTTTTCACCACCAGGTGCATGGATTCCATTAGTGTATTCCTTACCCACACCAGGTGCTTGGATTCCAAGAGTGTATTCCTTTCCACCACCAGGTGCTTGGATTCCATCAGTGTATTGCTTTCCCACACCAGATACCTGGATTTCATCAGTGTATTCCTTTCCCATGCCAGATGATTGGGTTCCATTAGTGTATTTCTTTCCCATGCCAGGTGCTTGGATTCCATGAGTGTATTCCTTTCCCAAACCAGGTAATTGGATTCCATCAGTGTATTCCTTTCCCACACCAGGTTCTTGGATTCCATCAGTGTATTCCTTTCCCACATCAGGTGCTTGGATTCCATGAGTGTATTCCTTTCCCAAACCAGATGCTTGGATTCCATTAGTGTATTCCTTTCCCACACCAGGTGCTTGGATTCCATCAGTGTATTCCTCATCAGCATATCTCTTTCCACCACCAGGTGCCTGGATTCCATCAGTGTATACCTTTTCACCACCAGGTGCTTGGATTCCATCAGTGTATTCATTTCCCATGCCAGGTGCTTGGATTCCATCAGTTATTCCTCATCAGTGTATTCCTTTCCCAAACCAGTTGCTTGGATTTCATCAGCGTATTCCTGTCCCACACCAGGTGCTTGGAATCCATCACTGTATTCCTTATCAACATATTCCTTTCCAACACCAGGTGCTTGGATTCCATCAGTGTATTCATTTCCCATGACAGGTGCTTGGATTCCATCAGTGTTTTCCTTTCCCAAACCAGGTGCTTGGATTCCATCAGTGTATTCCTGTCCCACACCAGGTGCTTGGATTCCATCAGTGTATTCCTTTCCAATACCAGGTGCTTGGATTCCATCCGTGTATTCCTTTCCCACACCAGGTGCTTGGATTCCATCATTGTATTCCTTTCCACCACCAGGTGCTTGGATTCCATCAGTGTATTCCTTTCACATCCAGGTGCTTGGATTCCATCAGTGTATTTCTTTCCCACACCAGGTGCCTGGATTCCATCAGTGTATTCCTTTTCACCACCAGGTGCTTGAATTCCATCAGTGTATTTCGTTCCCATGCCAGGTGCTTGGATTCCATCAGTGTATTCCTTTCCCACACCTGGTGCTTGTATTCCATCAGTGTATTCCTCTTCACTTCATTCCTTTCCACCACCAGGTACTTGGATTCCATCAGTGTATTCTTAATCACTTCATTCCTTTCCACCACCAGGTGCTTGGATTCCATCAGTGTATTCCTTTCCCACACCAAGTGCTTGGATTCCTTCAGTGTATTCTTTTCCCACACCTGGTACTTGGATTCCATCAGTGTATTCCTTTCCCACATCACGTGCTTGTATTCCATCAGTGTATTCCTTTCCCACACCAAGTGCTTGTATTCCATCAGTGTATTCCTTTCCCACGCCAGGTGCTTCGATTCCACCAGTGTATTCCTTTCCCACGCCAGGTGCTTCGATTCCACCAGTGTATTCCTTTCCCACGCCAGGTGCTTCGATTCCACCAGTGTATTCCTTTCCCACACCGGGTGCATTTGGATTCCATTTTCTAGTGTTTGCACAGTAGTGCAGCAGAAGAGGTACCTGAAATGGGCTTACAAAGCAGTAGGATTTCTTAATTACTTTAAAACCTCAATGTGCCCATCATGTTTTATCTTATTTGCAATATTTACAAAACTTGGGATTTCTGAGCCTGGTCCACTTTCCTTGCTATAACCAGAATCATATTTCTTGTACTTCTGGTCTGCTTTGAATATAAGCTTTGCTTATTGTAATTAAACTAGTCAACATACATTAAATACTGTAAATATGATTTGTATGAGTTTGGAGTTAGTATTATTGCGCAAATGTGGTTATTGTAGTTTAAGAAAGAATTATTTATACACACATAAAAGATGAAATAGCTGTCAAGTAGGTTCTGAAGTAAATCTTTTTTGTATTGTATAAAAATCAAAGTAGAAACAAATTAAGTGTGCTCATACATCTCAAACTCTTAGTGCAAGAAATCTGGACAAAGTCTAACAAAATGGGGGGACAAAGGCCCTAAAATAGGGACAGATTTTAAATATTACTCTTCTAAACTTAGCAAGTTGCATGGTTTGTTTTAGCATACATTTTCTGAAGAATTTGAAGTTTGAAACTCAAATGTATGTTATTATTTACTGACTTCAATCTTCACATCATGCCAGTGATTTGCCAGAAAACCACAAATTTTATGCGGAATAGACCAAAAATATAAGGCAAAAATCTGGACCTTTTGCAAAAATCTGAACAGTTGAAAGGTATGAGTGTGCTGCTTTCTAGTGTAAATCAGTGTGTGTATAACAGAGTACAAGCATTAGAGATTCAACTGCATATTAAAGAAACAATATGGTTAATTTCAAGAAATTCCACAGTGCTTAGAGTAGCATTCACTATAATGTAGTATAAAGTGGTTAAGAGCTCATATGAGCTTTAATTCGCCAACAATTCCTGCAACAACAAGTCTCTTTTTAAACACTTAAAACTTTAGAACAAGGAAGGTGACCGAAATATAAATGTTGCACTTAATGATTGTATAACTTGTGAACTCGAAAGGTTGCTTAGTATCTTTGCTGACAATTTTTTGATAGCTTTTCTAATTATAACTCAATGATAATCTGGAATATTGATGATCAAGATGAGTCCCCCTTTTTCTCAATAGTTGTTATCTATATAGCATTACAGTCTATAAAGTTGACCTCAGCTGCAGGGTCTAATGGGTTGAATGGTTATATTTTAATGTGATTAAATTCTTGACTCCTTGCTTAGGTGACCTATTTCAGCAATCCCTGTAATCGGGTTTTGTTATGAGGGAATGGAAACTTGCTGTAGTAGTTCTTTACCCAAGTGTCATTCTAGTATCTCCTCTGACAGTTGTAGACCTATCAGCTTAACAAGTAAAATAGAGAATTGTTTTTAGAGGTCTGTCTGTCTGCATATTCTTGTTAGTGATATCTCAAGCATTAGATAACTGTCAGGATAGATTTTGGGCTGGAAGATCTTGTTTGACCAACTTAATTAGTTTTTATAATAACATTGAAAATATCCCCCAATATGGGCTTACTGCTGATGTAATTTGTTTGGATTTTGCCAAAGCCTATAATATGTACCATACAATGAAATTATAGAGGCATGCATCATTTGAATGCTAAGTCATACGTAGATAGGTGTCTTTTTGGTTGAAGGGAATATGTATTGTTAGGATAAAAAATATTTTTCAACTACAAATAAAATTGGTACAGAACTTCCCTGGGGTCTAATTTGAGTCCACTATTATATGGAGTCTTTATCTCCAGGTTGCCAGTTTACGATTGGAGGTATAGTAACCAGCATATATGACCATATACTATTAGAAGGTTTCTCAACTCATTAGTGGAATGGTTGGATAGCAGTGGTTTTGGATTTAACACTAAGGGCAATATTCATAGTCATTACATATAAGTGCCGTGGGCATGTACATAGGCTGCAAACACACATACCAATATGTGTACGCAGATCTTCTTCGCATCTCTTTTGTGCCTGTCTGGCATCGGTATGTCTTGTCTCCCCTTACCACTGTCAAACCACAATAGTGTTCCTGTTTGTCTTGACTGTCATTTATGTAGTTTCTTTCAAAATCCCTTAAGTCTTCCCTAAACCTTTCCCACCCACTCTACCCTTCTTCCTTTCTCTACTTACCTTATTGAAAAAAAAATGGGAAACTGGAGGGGAGTCTATTCCCAGACAAAAAAACATAGTACCCATGGTGTTCACTTCCTCCTTTACAATCCTCTTAATGTGTTTCTTTTGTGTTTCCCTTGTTTGCACTCTCCCTGTTTTTGACCTTATAAAAGGCATAACAGGGTGTCCATATAGGGATGCTCACAGAGTGAGTGAAAAAATACTTAAAACAGTTTTGGGAAGTTGAAGGCCATGAGCATTCAGCTTTGTGCATGATCTTCTGGAAAATCTCAAGAGATCTGTGGAGGTTTGTGATTACAGCCTCCTTTCAAAAATTCACAATAGTGTTTGTGACTTTCTTGCATACAGAATTTTCTGCACATAACTGCATAAGTTTTTTTTTTTCTGTTTACATCAGCTCAGAGATATGAAGTGCACTGGGAGTTCCATCACACAGTGTTTGAAAATCAGCACTCTTTCTTTACACTTTGATCATTTGCATACAAGTATTGTGGTGCAATTTGTAGATTCCCTTTATATATTTTAGAAACATAGGGTTATGAATATCACCTTAAGTCTTGTATAGTTTTGCACTTTGGTGGAAATCCTCCTGGTTATCCATATGCAGTAAATAACCATATCTTCACAGAGACTAAAAGTACTAAGCACTTTGGGGTGCTAGTGGATTCAGCTCTCTCTTTTGAGGAAGACTTAATTCCCATGTATAAATCTGTAATCAGACTGCAGTTGGACTACTGTGGATAGTTCTGTCTTTATAATATAAATGAAAGAAATATTACCTTTGTTAGAAAACTTTCATACAGGGATAGGATGAAGCAGCTGTCATTATTATGTATGTGGTATAAATTGATGGAGGGTGATATAAGTTTGGTGCAGAAGGCTGGTGGCAGTATGCCTTATTAATTTTCATGAGAAATTATAATTTGATGGTATTTAAGAAGAAGTTAATTGGTTTGATGAAATGGTATATTGGTTTGAATAGTTGCAAATTCTTAAATAGCCTAATTTAGGCTCTGAATTTGTACCATACAAACATTGAAGCACATTTCATGCATGCATTGAAAAGAAACTTCATACATGTCCATCCACTAGTGCTTAGTCTTAATCCCGTCCCCAACTTGTTGTATAAGTCTACATTTAAATTAACCTGCATAGAAAAAGATTAATTTATAGACAAAAATAATCACTACTTTCTGTATGAAAACAACATTTTTGAGCAAACTAATCCATTCTCTTGAACACTAAAATTAAGTGGAGAAAAATTAAGAATTAAACTACAAATTTTAGTTTTCTCCACTGTATTACAAGTACTGGATCAGCCCCACCCACATTGCAAAGTAAATAATACCCATTGGTGATAATGGACTCGCATGTCAGGTTATAACATGAAAATGTTAGAAGTCTGTATAGGAGAATAGAGTTTAAATTAGCTACAAGTAGTGGCCATATTATATTTGGATAACCATGCTCCTTTGCTATAATGTTTGGTAGGCCTGTATACTTTGCCCATCATGCACATACTGCTTTTGCATTGTTTGCCTTATTACTGTTTAACTTCCTAATTGTATCATCTTGTATTTATGTTATACTGTTTTGTCATTATTCAGATCATTGTTTCTACTTGCATTAGTAGAAATGCACAATTTTCTCTAGCTTCATTATTCTTTGTTTTTATCTGTGCACTTTTTCCACTTGTTGTGCCTGCACAGTTGATATGCAGTGGCTGCAAACTCTCTCCACAGGGATTTCCCAGTTGCCTACCCTGGAATGTCCCGCTCCTACTATTGAAAACTTTTGCACCAGCCCATCATTACAACATAACCATATCTAAAACAGCTACTTAGGTACAGGTGCTATGGTTTAACTAAACAGAGGTGGTCTAGACATCTTCCATGATGCCTCATTATAGGAGCTCCCTGACAAACATGGTCCGTCTCTTCCTTATAATCCACATTTCTAAATATGTATAGCTCTTCTTCTCAGTTTCTGAATATATTGTCTGCCTTTAGTATATGAACTCAGCATTGTTTTTGCCATTTAATTTCTACAACACAGTATCAGTATATTTCAGCCATGCAAATAACTTTTCTGTTTACTCCTGGAGGATGTTGTCTTCTAGCCATTTAATTACTACTAATCTTTGCTTTGCAGTTGCCTGTGCTATCACAGATAGTATCTACAATAACTTTGAATGTGCTGAGGGGTGTATATATATATATATATATATATATATATATATATATATATATATATATATAATGAGGAACTAGCCATTATTTGCACCTTAGAATGCTGAATGAAGTCTGGCTCATATATTCCAGTTGGCCTAAATGAATCATTTTAAGTATTCAGTGGTGACCACCAGGTGTACTGGTAGTAGTGTTTTTTTTTTAATGGAAGAACACCTATTACATGTAAAGCTTCTAGCAACTTCACCCAGTGTCAGTGACCATGACCCATTTTGGCTAATATGGGGATATATACTCAAAGATCAAAGAAAGTTCAGGTTTGTCACTAATTATATTCAATTTCCAACAAGTTCTATTCTTATCTCATCTGTTCTTTCTACAATATCCCATGTTTGTTCATAAAATAGTAACATTATTCTAGGATATTGTTAACTTCTGCTCTAACAGACCACCTGCAATCTTCCTTGATAATGTTCTTTTAAAATGCTACCTCTCGTTGATGATTTGATGTCTTTTATGTGGCCAGATTTGTAGCCCAGAAATAATTCTGTTGGGATGGATTTTACCCAACATCCCTTCTAGACTTCTTAAGACTTTGTGATTCAGTGACTGCTGTCAAATAACAGTTCTCTCTATGAAAATCCTGAATTGCATGGGAATCTAAGTCCACATGGTCTACTTAAAGATTTTGTAAAGTGCTAACATTTAAGCTGGCTTGCACTGATTGGCTGTCACAGTGTAGTACTACTGTAAATGATTTTCTAAATATTCTTTTGTTTCTGCAATTTTCCATAAGCCCAAGATTTCACCAGAGGTACTGTACCCTCCTTCCATGCAGTACCGAAAAGGCGTATTAACCACAATACCTTAGCAATAAGAAACTCCTTTAGCATTTCCACACAGATCTTGTTATGGGTTTCTTATGGGGACACAGGATAATTTGCTTTATTGGTAGGGCTGTGCTTGACCTACTTTTAATCCTGGAACCTGTTTACATTTAATTGTGACCTAGTAGCTCATACTATGACATCAAGCCCATTGCTGTTTTATTTTTCTCTACATTAAAATGAGACTTTTACTGGCACTTCTTAAAGTTAACTATTTGTAAGCATTAGATAACTGCATAGAAAAATCAGCCTCTTTCTCATGCTTTTATCAATGTAGCCTTTTGACCTAATCATGCTGATGTAGTATTAATGTAGTTTTCCTGAAAATGTCACCGGTCTTTCTCATGTTACATGTTATGCATAAGACATTTAACTATATAAATAATCAAAGCAACCTTAAGGTGCCACTGCTCAGTGCTAGGGGCCTAAACAAGAAACTCCATACCCTACAAGCTCTCCTCACTCAGGAAAAATGTGAACGTCTGTGCTGTTACTGAGACTTGGCTAGGTTTAAAGCTTCATAAAGTACTCCAGCAGTGCAAAGCTACATTGCCTTCCACACGTTTAGACCAGACAGGGGCTAAAGGTGGAAGTGTTTTGATCTATGTTGGCAACTTCCCTGTTTTGGCACCTATGTTTCTAATGGACATAGGAAGCCTGACAATGGTTCATCTCCCAGGCCTCTGTAAATGCTTCATCTCCCAAGCCCCTACTTACACTTATCAAGGGTACCAGAATTTGTCAGAGATTCAGGATGCATGATGAGGTTAAAAAGGCCCTTGTGGTCGTTAGCCTAGTAAACACCTATGAACCAATACAACTCAAGCTTGGTTAAACAGGATGATTTCCTGGGGTTCATCCACATCCAAGTCTCCATAGACAAGGTTCCTTACCATGTCCTGATCAGCTACAGGTCACCGTCTATGACCCATAAAGCTAACAACTCTTACCTAGACCTACTAGAGGCACTCACCATCCAGCTAAATACTCTATTCATGGGAGAAATGTGCACAAACTCTGACTCACAGGCACAATGTTTCCTGGACTTTATAAACATGAACACCCTGGACCAGATAGTGTTCACTCCAGCTAGCATATCAAACATATTGCACCTAGTACGCACCAACATGGGAGAACATTGGACCCTCCTCTGTGTTACATTCTCATTTATGAAGTTGGGTGACAAAGCTGTTTCCTTTAAAATAAAAATCAACCCAGAAAACCAAACTAAACCTTTAAGAGTTAGGAACTATTCTAAAGCAAAGTATATCCTATTAAGCAATTATTTGTAAATAATCATGGCTACCCCTAACCATGAGAACATAGCTACCTATGCAGAATTATTCACATAAACCCTGTAGAAACATGTAAATGGCTATATTGAGACTGCCATACCTAGAGGAGTAAGCCCAGATCTAACAACAAAAACAAACACCGATTGTGGAATCCTTACCTTAACAGGGTATATAACAAAAGAAAAAAATCATGGCCAAAATCAGAAAGAGCAGCTCTCATAGAGACAAGAGTTCACTGATTCAACTAAGCAAGAAACTAAAAGGTGTTATAAATGCCATTAAGGCCAATTAAGAGCCTCCTATGCAAAGGACAATTACAAGGCCTTCTTCAGCTATGTCAGGAACAGTAAAGATAACACCCAGCATTGTGGAATACTGATGGAAAATGGCACAACCTTCACTGACCAGGGTGACATAGTAAATATACTGGCTGATAAATTTTAGCTCTGACTTCACCCCAATACTCCACGTGAAATCCCTTCTTTCATATCCCCTTCCCCAGCTATCAATAGGGAGCAGATCATGGGAGAATTAGTTTAGGCCAAAAATGCTGCTTCACTGGGACCCAACAGTATCCCTGAATGCTTCCTAAATAGCCTAAAGCATGACCTAGCAGGACCATTTGAGGCACACTTCAACTACAGTCTCAAAGCAGGTTATGTGCCAGGTGAATGGACAGCCACAATAGTCATCCTTCTTCATACGGGTGTTCCATTAACTGTTCTCAGGAACTAAAGACAGTCTGACAAGTCCAATATGCAAATCCAAGGAATGAATTATCATGGAAATGAGAAACATGGACATTGGCAACCTACAGATACTGAACCCATCCCAATTTGGCGTTGTTAAGGGAAGATCTTGCCTAATCAGCCTGGTAGACTTCTTTGAGAAGGTAAGTGAAGCTGTGGTTGAGGGGAAATGATGCATACTACCTACCTTGTCCTGGACAAGGCATTTGATGCAATACCCCACTCAGGTATTATTGACAAACTTTCAGAACGAGGCATAAATCCCTACATAACTCACTGGATTGTTGGCTGACTCACAAATAGGACTCTAGAAATCAGTGTCAGTAAGGCCACCTTCACCAGGATATTGGTCACCAGAGTACCCCAGGGCTGGATGTTGGCCCTGTCCTGCCTGGGATCAACTTCTCAAAAGTCAAGGCTAATGACAAAGGCCTCTGGCTCAGCAAGTTTGCAGATCATTGTAAATTGGGAGCTGTCATAAATTCCCCCCATGACACTGGCATCTTACGAGAGGGAATATCACAAACAAATGACTGGTGCTAAAGACACAGATTAAAACTCAATCCAAAGAAATGCATCATAGTGCCCTTTGGGAAATCATCTACCCAAGCTAATTACTCCATCTATAAAACACCGTTAAGAGCTGACCTTGTGATCTGGGAACATATGTAGACAGTAATCTGGCCTATGACCAATATGTAGCCAAGATAGTAAGAAAATCATTCTAAGTTACCCAATTCATAAGCAAGGGTATGACACCCAGGTACAAGGAAGTTATAGTATCACTCTACTCAGATGCATCACTGAGTACAATACCCTTAGGCATGCATCTAACCAGGCACTAACAACAGCTGAAATGCTCTCAAAGGTTCCACACCAGGAGAATTCAGGGTATTAATATCCTATCCTACACTGTTCGCCTTAAGGCCCTATCTCTGTACTCAGTCTCCTACAGGTTTCTGAGAGGTGATCTATGCCTGGCATGTAAGGCATCCTCAGATGCAGCTCTAATGGAACTCTTGCACATCCGCAAAACAAACAGCACCAGAAACACTAGATTTAAGTACCTGAATTTTGCCTGCAACATAAATATAACATGCTGGAGAGACTGATATGTGTATTAGAGGATCCTCATACTATGGAATAAACTCACCATCTACATGAAACAGAGTTTATCACTGATTCTGTTCAAACAAAACCTTAATTATTGGATGGGAAATTGCAAATTCACCCATGGTCTGGCCCCCATGTCTCTGATGGGTGGAGGTTGACAGTAAGTAAATTAATCTGCAACTAACATAACCCCTCACTCATAACCCTCAGCTACTGCCTTACTAATAGATCCCACCATGTCGGCATCCAAGGTACTCTGGTACAAAACTAGGTTGGGTTGCATGGCTAGGCTTATAAAGTCCCTGGTGGTTATAGCCCAGTATAAACCTATGAACCTTTATGAGGAGGTGAAGGCTGTTCTGGATAAGGAGTTAAGTACATAAATACTGTCTACACTGATCTTGTGAGTGCCTTTAACCCCCCTCCCCCATGAAGAAATTATAAACAAACTCAATGCACTTATACTTAAGGCATAAACATGCCAGTGAACTGACAGCAGGTATTCCAATGAACTCCAGCTGGTAAAGGTGGTAAATCACCTCACCTCACTTGTTGATGTTACCAGTGGGATACTGCATGAATTGGTTACCAGTCCATTCCATTTTTTCAGATGTTTAGATTAAAAATGATTGTCTCAGGCTCAGTAACTGCAATTTGCATAACATGGTTTTGTCCTCCTCAACCACAGTAGTTTTCTAGAAGGCAAGAAAAACTCGAACAAAGAAAAACTCTAGTAACATAATTCATGATACTAAAAGCAAAAAAAAAAAAGCAAACAATTTCCCACTGGCCCATTACTGAAGTTACAATTTATTTAAGTTTAGTGTTTTTATTCCAAGTAATCAAAACAGAAATTCATCAGAGCAAATCTTATATCACTTCCCTACAGCTTTATAAAAATGAATACATTGTGTGATCATAATTCCAAATAAAATTCAACAAAACACCATTAAATTTAATTAAATACAATTCATTATAATGTAGAATAATAAAACATAATAAGTGTTACAACAATTTAATAAAACTCTTTTTTTAGTCCTCCAGAATGGTCTGGTCATATCCTTTGCTTGGTGTAAAAATAATGGCTTAGTTTTCAGTGTTAACAAATAGAATATAGTAAATTTTGGAGAACAGGTAGTCCCTTACAACTACTGTAATGCAGTAGAGCCACTTAAGGTAGATTCATTTATTATGGGCCTTTATAGAGTCCTTGATAAGAATTGCACCCTTGAGTAGCAGGTTGCCATGATAGAAAGCAGGCCTCCATTGTAGCCTATGCAATAATGAAGGAAGTTATTCTCCACAAGTACATTATCATTTTATTTTACACTTCATTTTTTCTGTCATTCTTGGAGTATAATGTCTTCTGCAGTCTCTTGACTAAGCATCTTCTTCATTTGGGGTTCAATGTTTTTTCAACAAAAGTATATATGGGTTTGGCAACCTGTATTATTCAGACTTCAAAAGCTGCTCCTGCTCTCCATATCATAAGGCTTCCTGAGTGAGGGTGTACACTGTTTTCAAGGCCATGGAAGCCCATTTCCAGTTTAGGATTCTGCACTGCACTGGTAGAACAGCCAGCACATGTGCTAAGATAATTAATTGTAAACAAAAACAGTAAAGGTAACATGACAGCTATATCTCTCAAAAGCTGCCTTATTTGGGAAATAAACTACCTTTGCCCTTAAATCAGTGCCAGGCCTTTTGTACTTCAAAAATGACCTTGATGAACACACGGATACATGAAAGTATCAACATGGAGCAACAGCCAGTAAACTTCTAGAAAACCATTAAGCCTTAAGCCTGTTACTGAATCTGTGAGCCTAAAAATACCATAAAACAGTGGTATGTGATTTCCTTACTTTATCATTTTTGATTACTTTAAGAAATTATAACATAATGTCATATTTCTCTACTTTACAGTGTTTTAAGTATTGGTATTATAAAGATGAATATGTATGTAATATTTGTATGACTCATATTGTTGAATACAATAAATTTGGCTGTGAAACAGCAAATGCTCATTTATCTCATTTCAAAGTGTGGCTACATAACTACAGATTCATAGGTGTGCCTGTATTTTATATCAAGGTTAAATAAAATAATGAACTATAAAAATAATGCATACAATAATAGTGAAAAAAACTGTTTTTGCAAGGGGTAGCACCTTCGTTGTTGGTTGTTATACCCTCCCATTAACTAAATTTAATAACTTTAAGGCCAAACTGTCTTTGAGTTAAGGGACTGCTTGGTTTTCTAGCAAAATGAAGTATTCTTCTCATTGTGAGTTAGTGTGGCCTTGGGCTTAGCATATTTAATAAGTGGGGATGCGGAGGTTATAGACCCTCCCATAAAAACAAATATATTTTGATAATAGGTTTTGAAAGTGCATTTAATCTTTCATGCTATAGAGTGATAAAGCCTTGATTATGGCCCAGGTATCTGACCCACAGGCAGGTGAGAATGAGTATGTCATTCCTAGGGGGTCATATGCATGGGGCACATAGGACAGCTAATTGGTGGTGACCAGGGAAACAACAGTGGAGTGCTGCCTGACAGGGGAGTCCTGCTGACATCAGCCCTTTGCAAAAGTGAGGGTTGTTGATTAATTGCAGATAGCCACTGCATATAACACCCTTAGACTGTTACTGGGTACATGCACAGGGTGAGAAAATAGTAAAAACTCTGCCCAGCAGCATAACATTACACCAGAGTCCTCGGTCTTCTTAACTGCCCTGGAAATGGGTCAAGAATTATCCAGGGAAGCTAAAGCAGGTGTGATAGGCCTGGTGAATGAGGAGTGGAAGTGGTCGCAGCTGATGGCCAGTTGTAAGGGGCCAAAGGAAATAAGCCAAAAATAAAATGTAATCATTCTCACATTGGAAAGCAGACTTTGGCCTATGATGATGCTTTTTATGTATTTTATATTTATGTTGGAATTTAAAAAGTGCAGCTGTTCTCCTTTCAAGAAGTGATTTACTTTTTGTTATAATGCATCAGTTTACAACCCCTTTTTGCCATTTTTGCACATTGGATTGTGGTGTCACATCAGTAGTGACAATCATCCAGAGCCAGTGTTCACACTAACAGATGGATAGCCCTGTCACAGTTGTTTTTATATATTACATACATGGACTTGCACCTATGTCCAATTTAGTATGTCCAACCGACGTACTGCATGCCTTTGGAACTTGGGAGGAAACCAGAACACCTGGAGAAAACTCACATGAACACATGGAGGACATGCAGTTTCCATACAGAAGGCACTCCAGTCAAGAATCAAACCGGAGAACCTCTTGCTGTGAGGTGACAATGCAACCCTCTGCATGTTACATTACAATATATCGTGTAAAGATTGTACTTCTTAAAATATCAGTCACTTTTATGCAGTGCATTTGGTTTACTAATGCCTGCTTAAACCATTGCTGACATTTAAATGCTGTTGAAACAGTAGGTGCTTCAAAAAATGTGAAATTCTTGTAGGATAAGATGCATAACTTATCAATGCCAAAAAGCTGAGCTGAAGTGCAACTTGCATATAAAAATGTCAGCTGTTCTGTTATTCAGTGATATTTAGTCTGTTGGCAGAATATGAATTGCAGCAGGAATATACCGAGTTACAAAAAGTTAAATTTTGTTTTCTTTAAGAATAAATAGACAACTGTTAAGTTGTGATAGGCTGACTGCTATGATTTTGCATATTTGTTCTTGAATTAAAGTACACCAACATATTTTTTTTTCTTTTGCAGTTTTAGAGTTAAATTTAATAGATTCAGTAATTCATGAAACACAGAAGTCCTAACTATCTGAAATGTGTATTGATGAATGGCCTATGCACAATTATTGTCAGAAGTTCATGCTGTAAAAACTCGAGATTAAAAAGTCTGCTTTCTGAAAAAATTTTCTTTTTATTAATCAACTTTATTTTAATGCAGCTTTATTGCCACTAACGATTGCTGCCACATGGCAAAGTTTTAATGAACTGTGGCATCCAGTTTACATAATTTATTTAAGTATTAACATAACTGTATGAGTGGCCACATATTTAGCACTGCTCAGCAGGGATGGAAAAAGGGAAATTCGGATTTTGTGTTAAATAATAATGCAAATTATTTCACATGCACATTTCTTTTACTTATCATTATGTTCCTAGCAGTCTGTCCTGTCCCATACAAATTAAATAAGTCTTGTTAGCATCAGGTATCCCTCCTTCCACCTCTGCTTCATCCTATCTCTGTATTGGGTGTTTATGCCAGCCATATTCACTAGTAATATGTTTTTATCATATAGGAAACTTATACAAAAGTAACAAATACAAGGATCTGGGGTTTTCTGCTGACATTTGTTGTGGCTCAAGTCAGTTATTAAAATTATTTGATTTTTTAACTATGCTTTTTATCAGTAGATTCTCAAGTCATGAGAATCATAAATCAAATATTTGCACAGACTGAACAATTTTAGTATACTGTGTTAGCAGTAACTTACTAGAAATAATTTACTTAGCAAACAGAGCAGTATTGTTATAGTTTATAAATACAGTGTAACTAAGTTAATAGTTGCTATACAAATGAGACCTTGAAATACTACTGCTGTTTTATTTCACTTTGGTTTCGCAAATAATTGAGCTGAGTTTTTGTACACAGAGTTAAGGAAGAACATTCAGTTATTCTCATTTATTGTATTCCGTTGTGATTTGGTAGATTAACTGAAGGTTCATGAGGTTGTAATTACCACATAATGGTTTTCATATATAACTTGTACTGGCTACAGTTTCTTATTGTTTTTCATTGGCAATCATTAAAACATAGACCTGTAATTATTTCATTTCATATAAATGAGTGTTGCAACCATCGGTCCATGCCCTCCAGATAACCTATACCTTACCGGCGTGTTCATTTACTAACAACAGCACAGACTGTTTGCCTCAAAGGCTACTTGGAGACATTTCACAGAGCAGTGTTTGAATCCCCTATGATTTTATGACCTTTTGCTACTGATTTTGTGATTACATAGCTTTCTAAACATACATGGAGTTTGTATTTAAAAAGCGTATTTTGAAAGGAGTTTCAGTCCTTGCATTTGCTTCACAGTATACATAGCTTCACACTATCTTGGTCACAGTTACTCATCGCAACATAAGAAAAAAAATATGTTAGAAGCTAAGCTCCCCTCTAGCGCCATGCCTTATTATTGTTACTCCATGGTATCTGCACCTGAGAGATGGTATGATCACTGAAGACACATAAGATGAAGAAACATAATGCCTCTCTCTCTCTCTCTGACATTTAAGTACATCAAACTAGGATCACCCAAAACTTGCTAATAAGTAAGCATATAAAAACCAAGAAAGCATCAGCATATGACAACTTAAGCCAATGTGTTCAAGCAGTTATGAATCAAAATCACATGATCTAAGCAAATGCATATAGCCATGTGCAACATGTGCCATGTTTTGCCATGCCTGCATAACAACCATGCATGTGACACACACACACATATATATATATATATATATATATATATATATATATATATATATATATATATATATATATACATACACACACACATATATATATATATATATGCACACACACGCACACACACACACATATATATCTACACACACACACACACACACACACACACATATATCTATACACACACACACACAAACATATATATCTATATACACACACACACATATATCTATACACACACACACACACACACACACACACACACACACACACATCTATATATATACACACACACACACACACACACACACACACACACACACACACATACAAAGAGTGAGTGAGAGGTCCATGTCCACTTGCTGAAAAACAATATACTGAAAGTCATAATACTGATTGACCAGTGCTGAAATGTCAAAATGTTGAAATCAAAAGGAAACTATCCTGTGTATGTAGAGAGCTGAACTTGCCCACTGCAGGACCCATGTTAGCATTAATTTCCAAAATGCACTAACAGGAGAATGATATTTTTGTTGACTGGCTGTTTACTGGTGTGGTGTACATATGCAGCACATGTATGCTATTAGTAGGTATTTCATGTTCAACATGGTAAAGCCTCAACAAGTTGACATTCATGATTTTGCATTCAGTATTACAACTTTCAGTATACCAGTATGTCTGTGTTTGTGTGTGTGTGTGTATGTATATATATATACACACACACACACACACACACACACACACATACACACACATTTAGTCCTCATACATTATGACAGCACATCAAGAGACTGTGCATATTGAATGCCCAGCACATCATAATAGCAAAAAGGATTTGCAGTTACCAAACCCCTCTTGTTTAAATATTCATTCACATCATCTGCAGGCTAAAACAGAACAAAATACAAACATTTTTTGCTGCAAGGTAAGCCTCCTTGCACAGGCCATGTGAAGGGTCTCTGCCCCCCTCACCATCAGCTGCTAATATTCACTAAATCCAATATTGCACAAGCACAGTGAGTATTGTGTAATACTTAGTGCTTTGTATTTCATATTTATTGTGCTTGCACAAATTATAGAAACAGCTTGAGAAATTAACAATATAAGAAGTACTGCCTGGTGATCAGTAACAGGACTCAGCAATAAGTACTTTTGATCAGTGGGACTCGGTCAATGAGGATTCACTGACCAATGCCAAAGTATTTTATATTTATATATGTATATATATATATATATATATATATATATATATGGTTCTACCTGACATAATCGAAACCACACAACACCGACAACCACATCACCGACACCACATATTCGACAGTCCATAAACACGAAACCACACATAACCGACAACGAAATAACCGACGGTACACAAACACGAAACCCCATACAAACAAAACACATCCCCATTCCACAAACCACACACACAACACAAGCACACCAAAATCCCACACTAAACCTACCCTAACCCTAAGGTCTAACTCACTTAACCCACCCCTATCCCCACAGACACACTTACCTGCAAGACTAAAACGTCAACACTACCAGATACTCACACAGCCTTTCCTCGCATTATCGATGTTGTGCAACCCAGCGACGCGTCGGTCGTCTCTTCTTCGATCTTCTTCTGCTCCTCATTCGATGTGTCGGTCTTCTCTGCTCGATTTAAGTCAGGTAGAACCATATATATATATATATATAAAATTATAAATTTTTTATGGAAACATAAGCATCTATCGAAGAGACAAGCTAACATACATGATCAGTCTTGAATGGTCAGTCCTGACATAACAGAAAAAAAAATTAAAACAAGACATTGTTTTGTCCAGGGGACAAGCTTCCCTGCACCCCCTGCTAATTATATATACCACCTCCACAGTCACACTTTATTGGGGAAAGGGCATATTCTCCAATCCCCACTGTACTGAAATCTCATAGTGAAAAACCCAGTATGTTTTGATTAGCTGTACTAACTTTGTCACTTGTTGATGAACAGACTCATTGACGAGAAGTTCTATATATCTATATCTAAATCCGTATCTATATAAATATATAGAGAGAACGGGAGAAGCAGGACACAGCAATGCTAAAAAGGCATTGAAATGATATTTTAAGGAAGACACATGACAACAAATCAGCAGTCAGCTGCAGTTTAACTTTTCACTATGGAGAAACTGCAGTCAGCTGCTGAGGCATGGTTTTATGCCTTCATGAAAATATCATTTCTACAGCTTTTCAGTGTTGCTGTGTTCTGCTGCTTTTAGATTGCATTACTGGTACACGCAAAGTTGTTACAAGCACACAGTAATCTTGTTTGATAATTAAAAAAGGCACAATTGCAGAAGTAAGCCAGGAGCACTGTTCGGATAAGTGATTTCTTGGAGTATCATACATAATAGACAGAGAATGAGTGAACCAAGACTTTAGAGTGATAACTAGCAAATAAAATGTGCCAGTAAGCTCTGCTCTGTCACTACCTAATATCATTGTGACCAGCCTGTCAAAAAAAAAAAAAAAAAAAAGAAAAAAGAAACATAATCAAGCTGGTCTAATCATCCATCACAAATGTGACTGTTACCTTTATAAAACAGACAAAGCCTTCACTTAGGCCCTACTTGTAAGCATTTCTCAAATAACAAATAGGGTAATTAAACAACACATTATGAATATAAGGGCTATATAAAATGTTTACTTAATGTTGTTTCCCAAAAAGAATGTTATAAATTCTTGTTTTTCATTTTTTGTTGCCATCAGGTTAAATATCTTTTACCTATTAACTGCGGCTAATTCAAAAAGGCAAGCAAATAAAGAACTGCAAAAAAAGTTAGGCCATACTCATTTCATTAAAGTACAAATACTCCTGGAACCTCAGCATAGCATTCATGGGAAGGGAATATATAGAGAATAAAACTAAGACATTTAAAAAGCTAAGAATCATTATGCAACCAATAAATACACAGCAACAATTAATCAAGCATTTCCAATAAATCTAATTAAGCCCCTAAGATTTCAGAGTTTTATGTTTTAATATGCCTTCCTATTAAGGCCATAAGGTTTCAAAGTTTTGTATTAAAAATAATAACACACACACACACACACACACACACACACACACACACATACTTACTTTCTTTATATAATAACACATCCTGAAGAGATTACACTCAAACTAATTTAGGTAAAATATGTTCAAGAACAGTAGCAACTATGTTACTCTGGTGGCATAAATGGATAAAGCCCTGACTATGGCCCAGCTGACCTGGGTTCAGTTAATGGCTCAGTTGCCTGATGAAGTGGCAGGGTGGGGTGTGTCCCTTGTGGGCCAGACAGGAAGGAGAATCACTCATTGGTGATGCTCCCTATGGGGAGGTATGGTCCAAAGAGGGGAAGTACCTTTGGGTGTAATTAACGAGTGTGGCAGGGGAAAGCAGGGAAAGTAGGTAGTGCAACTCTATATATAAATATATATATATATATATATATATATATATATAAAACACTGAATGGAGGTACAGATGGCCAAGCCCTAGAATGCCCTAAAGATCCATGACTAGCCCTAGGAACATTGGAGTAAGTCCTGGGGGGTAAGAGTGTGACTGGTAAACTTGGCATGGACGTGAGGCACTTGGGCCTGGGCTGATACAAATGAGGTCTGAGAGGACCGAAAAAAAAAAGCGCTAGCAACTAAAATCTAACTAGGTTAGCAAGTAAGATACAAAGAAAAATGTTCCCACACTGGGCTTTTCATATACCAGTCTCTAATATCTCTCAGCTATTTTTGGAACCTCAGTTAAGTTTTGTCTTACTCTTTAGTATATGTTGTAGGGACTTTTGAAGGCATAAACAACTTGCACAATGTCACAACTAAATGCACCCTGCACTTGAAATCTAATGCCATTAATTTTAGAAAACTATAGTGAAACACGTGAACAACAGCATGAACTACACGGTACTGTACCTTTTTGTGTAGACAGCAGCGGTATTACCTGGACTTTCAGTATAAAAATTATGTACCAAATTATCAGACAAATATTTACTTCTCCTATAGTGCACATACTGACTAGTACATAGAACATAGTCTGCAAAACTGTATCAGTATGTGAAAATGAACAACAAATGGCCAACATTTTTCTTAATATTTACAAAAGTAGCTGCAATAACATTATACTCAGTCACAAGATACACTTGGTGTTTTTGTATGTTATCCTTACTGGTACAGGCAGTGACTTTTTTTTTGTCCTAATAATTAATACCATAGAAGCACTGAGGCAGTAGTTGTAGATATTGTAAGAATTGTAAGGTAAGCCTTATATACAGATTAATGGACGTATCCCTGGCTTAGTAGCATATCAATAATAGCTTGAAATGTAATTAAAAAAATAATCATCACTAAGATCTGGTTCAAGACCAACAAAACTCCATCAGCGCAGGGTTTCAATGCTTATCAAATATTCAGGCCCAGCACATTAGACAAAGGCAATAAAGGTAGTGGAGTCTCTATATTCTTAAAAAAATCACCTCTAGACTTGTTTGACAAGATAATGACCTTGAACCCCTCCCCATTCAACTTGGTAGTAACAAAATCTCTTATCATATCATAGATAACCATATGATACTCTCTCTGTCTGGCCCCCTCTGCCCACAACTCTTAGCTAAATACCATGGAGTCCCTTTGTATTAAGCCAAACATTATTCTCCTAGGAGATTCTACCCCTCCATAAACTGGAAGACTCATACATCTTCAAACATGTACACCAAACAATTTCTGGACTTTGTCAATACAAACTCCCTCTGGACCAGTTAGTCCACACCCCAACCAGGGATGATAAAATCTTGGATTTAGCTCTTACCATTAACAGTTAACTTTGCTCCACATCAATTATAACTTCTTCCTTGGACAAAACAGATCACAAATTAGTCACCTTCACCATATGACAGAAGTCTGAAGCAATTTCCATTACCTTCATATTTAGAGATGATGCAAACGCTAATTTACTAAAACTGAATGATGACATGGATACAATCAAAATGTCCTTCCATCTTGATAACTCCACCTCTAATGCAATATTCTTTGCTTCAAAATTCTATGTACATGTAAATAGCTGCATAGATGCATCTGCCCTGCCTCAGAAATAAATACAATGCCAGATTCAAAAATAACACCTATTGTGGAACCCTAATATAAGCAGGCTTTATAATAATAGTAATACATTTATTTTTTCATGCGATTACTTATTTTTAACTCTCAAGATGCTAAAAAATGTCCTTGCTAAACAAGGAACTCTTGACCCTGATCAAATCAACCAAAGCCAGATATGAGGTAAAAATAACCATTCAAGTAAAAGGTAACCACAAAGCCTTCTCTAACTACGTTAGAAACTTGAGAAACAATAATGCTTAACAGTGAGCTGACCTAATAGTAAACAATATCATATACTTAGACCCAGAGGACATTGCTAGTCTACTAGCAGAAACATTTAGCTCAAACTTTACTCTCTTCTCCTTTCCAGTATTCTCAGATCACATACCCACATCTACACCCCTGCTTCAAACCTCCCAAGAACGAGTCCTCTAGGTGCTATCTAATGCTAAGAACACTAATAATAAGGGTCTGGACAACATACTAGGCTGTCTACTGGTAAGCCTAAAACATAACTTGTCAGACCCTTCAATGACACTATTCAGTATCAGTTTCAAAACAGGGTTCCTGTCAGATGAATGGAGGACAGCAGCAGTCATTTTCTTGCAGAAATGTGGGGCTTCAATGGACATGAGTAGTAATAGACCCATAAGCCTGACCAGACTCATCTGTAAGGCTATAGAAAGGATCATTATGGAATTAATAAATAAGGATATAGGTAACCTACAGACTCTTGACTCAAGCCAGTTTGGATTCATCAAGGGCAGGTAATGCTGACTTAACCTAGTCAACTTCTTCAAAGGTACAGTAGCAATGACGGTAAATCAGTACTTACCCCATAGCTAGACATTGCAAAGGTGTTCATAGGTTGGTACTAGGCTATTGGCCCTAGGGCCTATACAAGCCTAGCCATAGCAATTCCCTGGCTATTTCTTCCCACACTATTTACTTTCCTGGACCCCTGTCTAGCAGGGTGACTGACATGATCCCTGGGGTGAATTTCCTTTCTCCCATCCAATCATCAAGGTTCCTTTTGAAGAGGGCCAAAGAGGCGCTCTGCTTGACATGTTTGGGCAGTCTATTCCAGAGTCTGGGGAGTCTCTGGGTCAGGAACCTATCCCTCCAGCATGTTTTGTTTATTGTGATGACAAGGTTTAGATCCCTGGAGCGTGTGGCTCTGAGGGACTGGGATTTCTTTAAGTGTAGCATGTCCATCAGCTCAGGGATTGACATGGCCTTGTATGTTAAGCAGAGATCGCCTTGGAGTAGACGATATGTAACAGAGTATAGCTGGAGTTTTTTAATGTGGTCAGCAAAGGGCATCTGCTTTAGGCCTGTGATTCTTTTAATGAGGTATTTCTGCGGCCTTTCCAGTTGTTGCAGATGTCTTGAGAGGTACATACCAAATGGGGTGTTGTATTCTATAATAGGTCTAATGAGGGATGAGTACAGTGGGACAATGACCTCCTTTTTTCTTGATGAAAAGCCCTTAGTGATGAGGTGTGCCACATAGAAGGATTTCCTGACTGTTGTAGCGATGTGGTTATTGAAGGTGAGACCACTGTCCACCTGTGTCCCTAAGTCTCTTATCACACTTTCGGTGTTTAGTGTACTGCCACCTATGTGGTAATTCACGGGTACATGTTTTTTTACCAAAGGGGATAACTATACATTTCTTGGCATTGAGCTTGAGCCCATGGCTCTGGCACCAAGCATCTGTTTCTGTAAGGCCATTTTGTAGAGTATCCACATCATTTGGGGATTCAATAATGGCTCCCAGTTTGCAGTCATCTGCGAACTTTGTTAGCCAGAGTCCATTAGTGTTGGCCTGTACTTCAGAGAAGTAGATGCCAAACAAGAGAGGTCCCAGGACTGAAACCTGAGGTACTCCACTTGTCATTTGTCTGGAGCTGGATTTGGAGTCAGCTACTTTTACAGTGTGGGTTCTGTCAGTAAGCCAGTTGGCAACCCATCGACCATTTCACACTCTCGTGCCATAGATAAACTATCCCATCTAAATGTTAATTCCTATGTAACTCACTGGATAGTAAATTGGATTAAAACAGAACCCAGGAAATAAGGGTGGATGGATCTACCTCCTCCAAAAGACCTCTCACTAGTGGTTTATCCCAGGTTTCAGTCATTAGGCCATTTCTTTTTGACATTTACTTCTTGGAATTCAAAGAGAATATTAAGGTTTTGGGGCTGAACAAGTTTGCAAATGACTCCAAACTTGATGTCATTATAAACTTCCTGGAGGACACCATGATCCAACAAGAGGACCTATCCCAAACACATATCCAGTACCAAAACCATGGACTAAAACTAAACAAGAAATGTGTAATTTTATCCTTCAGAAAGCATGGCTTCCCCTTTAACTACCACATTGACAATGTACCCATGAAAACTGATTCTCTATTCAAGGATCTGAGAACCTGCCAACAACAAACTGCCCTTCGATCACTGAGTATCTAGTATTGTAAGGAAGTCCATTTTCACTGCACAGCTTATATCTAAATGTATGGTGTCCAGGTTCAGGGCTGTAATGATTCCACTGTGCTCTGCATTCATTAACTGGATCATTGACTATAATATACCTTTCGGTATGTACTTGTCACAACTGGAATGACCACAGTGCTTCATCGCTAAGAAAACTGGGCTTAAATCATAAAAACTATGCAGACTATCTCAAAGTCTTATCCTTCTTTTCTGTATCATTCAGGCCACTGAAAGGTGACCTCTTCATCACATATAGAGCTTCAACAAATCCTATCCTGTCAGCCTTATTACTCATTTACAAGTCCAGTGGTGGCATAAATAACCACTCAAGGGTATCAATTAAAACATGTTGGACGGATAGGTTTATATGACAGAGAATTCCACTTCTGTGGAACCACCTTCCACTCCACATAAAGCAAAGTACTTCTCTTTCCCTTCTCAAATGTAATTTGTATGAATTGATGGGGAACTGCAAATTCACTCCCAGTGTAGCATCCTTGTCCCCCTTGATGAGGGCAACATGTAAATCTCCCAAGGTATCCTTATTCTGTCTCTGAGTTATTTCCCTGCAAAATATAAGGGCTAAAATCTACCATGGGATTGAAAGGCTAGGCTTCCTAAGATCCTCAGAGATCAGTATCCTAGTAAGAACGTATGAACCTATAAAAATCCATTATGTTACAGTAAGCCCTACATGCTAACAACTTCCCACAGAGGAGAGATGAGAGCAATGTTTAAGGTGATGCCTTTCACTATAAAGATAATCTAGGGTACATCATTATTATTATGCAATTTAGAAACTTCATTTTTTACATATGATGGCAACTAGGCAAAATCAAACTAGTCAACAGTTATTTAATAGTTATCTGCCTGTTTAAACATTAGATTTGTTTTAGGGTTTGGTCCAGATTCTGATATGCCCTGCACTGGAGTAAGTCTCTTATACCAAAAACAACAAGTCATTTGGAATCAGGCCCTGTGAATTTAACAATGCCAGTCATGCAGCTTTAGATAAATTATATGAAACATTATTTTTTATGGATTTAGTTTTTAATATATTTTCTTTACATTAGACCTTACCATACTAAAAATGTACTTGTCCCATCATTATTGATATAAAACAGTAGAGAAATTTCAAAAAGTCAGTATTGAATGGAACATTTGCATTAAAATAACCATAATTTTTTGAGGAACAGGTGAAAAAAATTCATCATTTACGTAGCTGACAGAAAATAGTTCAGAAATTACAGAATCATCTTAAAAACAAATAGCAGTTTTCTTTGCAATTTTAAACATCTATTTCCATTTGGTAAAAATGTGGTAGGACTGAGGGTATGAACTTAAACCCCACTTCCAAAAATTGTAATCATTATAAAACAGGTCAAGTCCAGAGATGTTCAGTACATTATCATTGCTGTCATCGATTAAACACAATATCTAAATGGTCCTGTATCATGGATAAATTAATAAGTTTCACAATTTGCAAAATTTACTTTTTTATGTGTCTATTTCTGTTTTTCCTTCTGGCTTGAAACCACCGTGACCAACTGAATTGTAAAAAAAAAAAAACTTCAAAAGCTTCAGGCAGTGCTCATTTTAATATATTACAAAAATGCTGGCATGTCAGGATAGACTTCATGGGGGCATACATAGAATAAAACTAAGAAATTTAAAAGGAGTAATTCACATTAATCTGCAACACAATCAGGTAATGAAACATTTTCATAAGTTTCTCCATTAAGAACTCTAGGTATCAAAGTTTTATATTTTGAAATATATATACTTTGTTTACATAATAACAGATCCTTTATAGATTGCCCTCCAATGAATTTAGATGAAATATGTTCAACAATAGTAGCAACTAAAAACTGTGGTTGGCAAGCATGATGTAAGGCAAAGTGTAACCCAGATGGGCTTTCCATATGCCATTTTCTAGTACCTTTCATGTGTTTCTGCAACGTCACTTTAAATTTTCATTTAGTTTTCCCAGCATTATATAGGTTACAGGGACATCTGAGAGCATACATTATTTGTTCAGTCTCCCAACTTAATGCACTCTGTACTTGAAAGCTAATATCATTAATTTTAGAAAATTTCAGAGCGACACTTAAACAATTGAAGAATGAAAGACAGGGCCATTGTTAGTTTGCAGAGGAAAGGGGAGGAAGTCAGGTGATCTACTGCACCACTGACTCCAATAAAAGAGTGTTGGGGTACTACAGGTAGCAGTTTTTTGGGCTGGAGTGGCTTGCACCATATGTAAGCCAGAGTAAACTGCCCTGGTGTATGCAGAAGCACTAGAAGCCTTCTTAGAAAAACAGCATCAGAACAAAACCACTTCCCATGATGGAGAAGGGTTAGATTTGGGTGGTACCGCTTTTTGGGCACATTAGCCTGCACCCTCACATCTTACCTTCACCTCTGGGGAATGAAAGGGCTATCCCTTGGTTAGGTAATGGTTTCTCTCCCTGTCTGGAGAATGAATGGGTTGTCCCTTGGTTAAGTAATGTATAGGCCGTAGATCTCCCTCTCGCCCACTGGGGAATGAATGGGCTGTCACTCTCGTTAGGTAATGTATAGGCCATAGGTATCTCTCACTGTCTGCAGAAATGAATGGGCTGTCACTCTAGTTAGGTAACGTATAGGCCATAGGTATCTCTCACTGTCTACAGAAATGAATGGGCTGTCACTCTAGTTAAGTAATGCATAGAGCATAGGTCTCTCTCCCTGTCTGAGGAAGTATTGGTCTGTCACCTTAGTTAGGTAATGTGTAGACCATATGTCTTTCTCCTTGTCTGGGGAATGAATGGGCTGTCACCCTGGTTAGGTAATGTACAGACCATAGATCTCTGTCCCTGTCTGGGGAATGAATGGCCTGTCACATTGATTAGTTAATATATAGGCCATAGGTCTCTGTCCCTGTCTGGGGAATGAATGGCCTGTCACCTTGGTTAGGTAATGTATAGATCATAGGCCTCTCTCCCCATCTGAGGAATGAATGGCCTGTCATCCTTGTTAGGTAATGTATAGGCCATAGTTGTCTCTCCCCTGTCTGGGGAATGGATGGTCTGTCACCCTCGTTAGGTAATGTGTAGAGCAGAGGTCTCTTTGCCTGTCTGGAAATTAATTGGTCCAGCTCTCATCATTATTAGAATAAAGAATGGACTGGTTGGGCATGGGTAGAAAAGACCTCAGGCAAAGCACATGACAGGGGTGAAAAAGACTATCTCTTGGATATGAATGCGATATTGGTTTTCACATTCCTTTCATTGTATATGGGTGCATGTCATAAGAGCTGCGTAAGACCTGGAACTTACAGTTAAAACATAATGGGCCAGATTAATGATGGCTGATTTCTGTACTTTTATTGTGTGCATGTTGATGGTTGTGAGCTATTTTGTATTTGTTAAATGGCTCTACACATTGTGTAGAGCTGTTAAACAAACATAAATAGAGTATGTTAATGAAACCATAAGCTGCTGAATTACATGCTAATTAAGCAATCCAATATGGCAGGGCCATTCAGGAAGCTACAAAATAACCATGTAGAAATGGTATAGCCCTTTGTCATAAACACCCAAACCTGTTAGAATACAGCCGCCATCACACTTAGAAAAAAAAGGAAGCAGTTAGGGGCTGTTGCTGCTGTGTATGTTCAACAGGCTCAAATCTATGTTGCTGATAAACCTTGTCCAAGGAGAAGAAGGGTGTTCAGACTCCATTTATCATATCACAGACTGCATGATATTGAAATAGCAGAGTGATACAGGGTTGAAAGGGAAACTGTACAGGAACTCTGCAACCTCTTCTACCCCCACTTCAGACCCAGGGGAAATCGAGGAGAACCGATACCAGTGGAAACTAATGTATGTCTATTAAGGATATTAGCTACTGGTACATTCTATAGACCCATGGTGGATATACTAGGGGTGTCCCAGCCCACAGCCTCCAGAATATTGGACCAATCAGTAAATGCTATGCTAGAACATACAAGGGAATACATCTATTTTTAACACACACCAGAGGAGAGAGCAAGAAGAATGCAGGAATTCTGTGCAGTAGCACACTTCCCTGCTGTCTTGGGGCCATAGACTGTACTCACAAAGAAATAAAAGTCCCACGTGGTGAACAGGGAAGGACATTCAGCAACAGGGAGAAGTTCCAGTCTTTCAATTGCCAGGTTGTCTGTAATGCCTGAGGAATCATCCAATGCCTGAGGAATCATCCTCATTGTCTTTGCAAGCTACCCAGGCAGTTACCATGACTCACACACACAACATATCTCAAAGCTTTAGACAAAGTTTGCTAGGGGATGATGTTCCACAAGGCCATCTACTGAATGACACAGTTTATGCCCTGGAACCGTGGAGTATGACACCCATCAGAAATGCACACACACTCACAGAGGAAGGATATAATAATGCCCACGTTCAAACTAAAAATATGATAGAGCACATGTTTGGCATACTGAAGTCACAGTTCTGCTATTTAGACACATCAGGGGGTGCGCTGTAGTATGACCCAGGCATCTGCACAGAAGTCTCACAGTCTGTGCCATGTTGTAAATATCATCTTGAGAAACAGCTGCAACAGTGACAGCAAGGGCCAGGCCCACACATTCCTGGACCACAGGCAGGGGCCGCACCTCCAGCACATACAGATGAGGATCCTGAGTGAGAATCTTGAGCACAATATGCCTTTGCCCTGGCTAAGAGGCAAAGAATAGCGCACACACTATCCACCTAAGACTCAAAGGTTAGTGCACACATTCAGCAACTAATAGGCAAATGATAGCATGCACACTCACCAGTGAAGGAATACACATAACCTAAGCACATACAAATAGTAAAAGTGATGCCATCCAAAGTCCACAAACTTTACTTACACATATAATGTATGTGTACAGATGGCATCAAACAAAGACACATGACTAGTAACTGGAGTAATGTCAAGGTAAGTGTGGAGCTTGTATTATATGAACAAATGTGTAAGAAGATAAACTACCTGCATACTTAGTCATAAATGTACTCAATCAATAGCCATGTGAGGTATCTACCAATGTCATTCTTGGCTTATAGTAATGATATCTGCAATATGCAGGTATGCACTATACACAATAACTGGCATCAAGCCGGTCACTTAGCCACTGTACAAAAAACTGTCAACAGGACAATTATATCAACAGTTTCACAAGTAGATCAATAAGCAGGAATGCAATGTCAGTGATTTGAATGCATAACTTACAATCTTCTTCATCTTTTGGCTTTTCCCGGTTAGGGGTCACCACAGCAGATCACCTGTCTGCTCATGATTGGCAGTGGAGTTTTACGGTGTCGAGTTGCCAGCCCAGCACCCAACCTTCCACAGAAGACACACACACACACACACGCATTCATGTCTAGGGTCAATTTAGAGTATCGAATCCACCTACAGCATGTCTTTGAGATATGGGAGGGAACCCACGCAACCACAGGGAGGACATGCAGACTCCGTACAGAAAGCACCCCAGCCGAGGATCGAACCGGAGAACCTCTTGCTGTAAGGTGACAAAGCTAACTGCTGCACCACCGCGCAATACTAAATGGAAAAAAAAATGGCTTCCGAAATGACTATTTAGAGAAACATCCAAAATCCTGTTATGTATTAAATATGAGATCATAGATGGTTAGGTCTTTGCCTCCCATGCACAAAGTACAAGGTTCCTTCCTGACCTCCAGCCAATTCCTGTTTGGAGTTTGCATGTTCTCCCTGTGTCTCTGTGGGTTCCTCCCACCTCTGAAAAATATGCTGAGTGTTTCCATCTCAGACTCACCAATGAATGGAACTGTGCACAGCAGCAAATACTCCACATGGTGTGACTAATGATGCCAAATGGGCATGGGTAGTTACCGCTGATAAGTGAGTTTTGAGGACCTGACCTATGTCAGAGACCAATGCTAATAGTGGGAGGGGTGTTATGTGCCCCATTGGCCAGTGTGTGTTTGCCATGAAGCCCAGCAGCCCTGGTTCAGTGAGCTACTGGCTGTCTGGTGTCCAGCTGGACATAAAACCAATCAACCTGCCAGAAGAGTCATCTACTAAGAATTAGTGACAGACTGATGGCAGTCAGACTGCAGTGTAATGATAAGGTAGTATTTATAATCTCAGTGTATACTCCACAGCAAGGATGTGATAGTGAGGAAAAGACTGCATTCATACAGCGGGACCTATTAGATAAAGCAGCAACAACATGAATTGGTGTTGATAACGAGTGACTTGAATGCATATATCAGGAGACAGACAGAACAGGATATAAGGCCATTGTAGACTTTTGTCTGGCAAACAGCTTGATATTAGCTAACACATAGTTCAGAACAAGAGACAGTCACAAGATCACATACAAGATGAGTGGCGAACATGCAACAAAGATAGACTTCCTCCTAGTAAGGAAACGGCACTGGAGGATAGAATCACAGACTGCAAAGTCTTTCCCAGTGAAACAGTCAGCCCACAGCATAAACCACCTGGACGCTCTCTGCAGAGAAAGTGCAACAGTTTAAGGAATTATTCAGGGTTCTAGCAACCGAAGAAGAGGAGGAAGTAGGTGGAGTTGAAGAGTGGCAGCACCTCAAAACAGAATGTGTGAGGACTGCAGAACAGACATGGAAATAAGACACATAAGGAAAACTTTTGGTAGAATGCAGAAGTCCAGGAAGTCATCAAAAGAACAAAGAGTGCAGGAAAAAGTGGGAGAAAGAAAAGATGGACCAGGCTAGTAAGGAATACTGGTTGGCTAACAAAGAAGCTAAGAATGGAGTTGAAATAGCAAAGAATAGGACATCACAGACACTCTACCAGCTTCTGGAAAGTGACGCAGTACACGACACAAAGAAACTATATTAGGTTACAAGGCAAAGATAGAAAGGTAAAGAAGGTAGTTAGCCCCAGACAGCCTTTGATGAGAGAAGAAGAGGAGTCCATCCTAGAAGAAGAAGTAAGAACAGCACTAAGGAAAATGAAGTCAGGGAAAGCAGCAAGGTCAGATAAGGTCACAACAGATATGATAAAGATGCTGGTTGAGATATGGAAGAAATTACTCCTTAGGGTACTCATAGCAGTGTGGAGAGAAAGACATATCCCAGATGACTGCAGAATAAGCACACTGGTGCCAGTATACAAGATCAAAGGGGACATCCACAACTGTGGGCAGTACAGATATATTAAACTCATGTCAGTACAGATGTATTAAACTCGGGTCTATGGTTAATCATCGAACAGCACATTTGTCAAACGGCAGTTCTTCAAATATTAACTGTCAAAACCTCTGTTAATCAAATGGCCATATCATCATAATGATTTTCACTGAACAATGATGGTTGGCCAACATAAAGGAAGCGTTAACAAATACTTACATACCGTTAACATAGCTACACGGAAACTGCCCTTTCCCCACTGTAGTGCAACATCAGAGTTGGTATATGTAATTAGCGGGGGGTATGGGGAGGATAGCCCCCCCATATAATGAATGTCTGGTGTTGTACGTACTAAAGTTCCTCTTCTAGGGAGGGCTGTACCCCCCACTAATTATATATACCAACTCAGAGGTCACACTACATTGGAGGTAAGGGCAGTTTCCCTATAGCTACATTACTGGTAAGTAAATATTTGGTAACCCTTTCTTTATGTTGGCCAACTATCATCATTCGATGAAAATCATTATAATGATATGACCATTCAATTAAAGGAAGTTTCAAAAGTTAGTATTCAACAAACAACCATTCGATGAATGTGCTGTTCAATGCTTAACCATAGACCCATCAAACTGCTGTTACATTGCATGAAAGTTCTGGACAGGATGACTGATAAACGGATAAGCAGAGTAATAGAAAGTAAGATGGGAGATGACCAGTTCAGATTCAGATCAAGATGCAGCACAACTGACCTGGTGTTTGCAAAGAGACGGATAGTTGAGAAGAAGCTAGAGATGCGGGAAGAGTCCAACTGGACATTCCTGAACATGGAGAAAGCATATGACAAGGTCCCAAGAAAGCTGATTTGGGCAGTACTGTGGTGGTTCGAAGTCCCAGAAACATCGGTAGAATTAGTGCAGGCTATGCACAAGGTCGCAGTGACTCAGGTACAAACAGTGTTTGGTCTCACTGAGGGGTTCCCAGTGGGAGTGGATGTACATCAGGGTTCAGCTGTGAGTCCATAGCTGTTCATACTGGCGATGGACTACATTAGCAAACACGTCAAAGGGGACAGATCAACAAAGTTGCTGTATGCAGACGATGTGGCATAACAGGCAGACTCTGAGCAAGAACTTCACCAAAGGATGGAGGAATGGAATGCAAAACCATGGGATGAAACTAAGTACAGATAAGACAGTGATAATGCCAGCAAATTAGGGAAATCAGAAGAAGCTGAAAATTTAGATAGAAGGGAAAATAGTGGATCAGGTTAATAGCTTCAAGTATCTGGCAGGGGTGGCTGAGGAGAAGGGAAGTCTGAATGAAGAGGTTAAAGCTAGAATCAGAGGGGCTGCAGCCAATTGACATAGAGTGTTAGGTGTAGCGTATGACAAAAGAATGCCAAAGAAACTGAAAAGTAAGGTGTACAAAACCGTGGTATGACCAGTACTACTGTATGGTACAGAAACCTGGGTTAAATATTGTGCCCTCTAGATTCTATAACTAGATACGAGCATGCTCATGTTCACACAATTGTGATCAGTCCTGTATCAATCTCTCAACAATCAACTTATGTGTGTGATGGTGGGCCCATTGCATCACTGGAAGATTATCAGGTGTACTCATTTAACTCCCACTCAGAGAAATGTTTACATGCTCAGATCAATCCCACATCTTTTCACTATGTCCACAAATGCATACTGTCTGCAACACATGGATGAGGCCATCCTTTCAATAATGCATTCTCACACCACTATTGTCAGACCTCTCCAGTACTGCATGCATATAATACACTTGTGTGTAGAGTGTGTCAGTCAGTAAGTAGGGAGTTCAAATACAACAGTGAGACTCTCCTGATTGTGTGAATGTAAATGGATTCAGGAGTGTATTACACCTCTTAATTTTGACAACATGTAGAATTCCACATAGCTGTAGAAGTCATTTTTAAACACACATCTCCTTTGCATAACACAGCTGAGATCAAACTTTCAAAGATGCAGTGTGGCTCACATGCAATCAGATTTCTCCTGTGGTTTGTGCATATAATATACTTGTGTGTAGATTTTTTCAGTACATATATAAGACGTCTAAATACAGGAATGACTGCTGTCTGTGATTGTGTTTCTTCCTCTTACAGTATATGAAGCTTATGAATTCTTTTTTTGAGCCAATAGAGAAACAGTTAAAAACAGAAGTTATTAAATAATTTATTTATTTATTTATTTATTTTACATTTGTTGACTGGGTATATCTGACTGAGTCGAAGCCCTTTTTCAGCAGAGGCCTGGGGAGGAAAGCTCCAATACATACATATAACATTTGGTCATTGATTACAGATATTATACAAGTAGCATTTTTGAGAGTTAACAGATTACCTTTGTCACCTTATGTAAAAAACAGCTAGATTACAGCCACAGCATTTTTTAAAAGAAGTAGTTAATATAAAGAAGTAAACATAGGAGAAAAAAAAGTTTTTTTTTTTTTTTTTTTTTTTTTTTTTTACAATTAATCTAACAGGATATAGTAAAACTATAATGAAGAGGAAGACTTTGATTAGAGAGGTGAGGTAGAAAGTTTGAAAGGAGGGTTTGAGCACTGGCAGATCCATTTCCTGTTGAAATATTCTTTTAGAGTTAGTTAAAATTGTTTGGGATGCATGTTTGTTCAAATTTTGAGGAGAAGTCTGTTCCATTCAATAGATGGATGATACCTGTATAAGTAACATCCAAATTTAGATTTAGGCTTATAGATTTTTAAGAGGTCTAGGGAAGAGCTTTGGAGGTTTCTTGAAGGAGCATATTGGGAGATGATATAGTGTAAGGCTGGACAGAAGGATGGCTGGTAAAGAACTGAGTGTATGGTTTGAAGCTGAGAGAGAAGGAGGAGATGGGGCAGTTCTAGCCAGTTTAAATATCTTGGAGAGTGGTGCGATCTATAGGATTGTTGGGTTGCAAATCTAGCTACTTTGTGGTATGTAGTCTCAAGTCTAGTAAGCAGAGAGGAGTTTAGGTTAGTAAAGATTTGTGAGCAATATGTTAAGCAGGGAAGAAGGTAGGCATGAGTGAGGGCTATTCTAGCTTCCTGAGGAAGAAATTTGTTATTTCTATATAGTAGACCGAGCTTAAGTTGGGTTTTCCTGATACAATTATTTATGTGGAGGTCGAATTTTAGTTGTTCATCAGTTGTGATACCAAGGAGTTTTAAGCTAGGTTCAACTACAATAGGTGTCTTGTTGAGTGACTAGATAGAAAAAGAGGTCTTTATGTGGTTGGCTGTTTTAGGGAGGAAGAGTAGGATTTTTGTTTTTTTAGGGTTGAGGATGAGTTGTTGTTTGAGAGCCATGTTTCTACTGAGGTAAAGGATGACTGGGCAGCTGTTAAGAGTTCAGAGTAAGAGTTAGCTATTGTTATGACTGTAGAGTCATCAGCTTATTGTATAATAGAGGAGTGTGGGCAGGAGGTATAGAGCAGGTTTGTGAAGATGTTGAAGAGTAGTGGCCCTAGAATGGATCCTTGAGGGACACCCATTTGTATTGGAAGGGGAGTAGATAAAGCAGTGTCCCATTTTACAGATTGGAGTCTATCATTTAGATAGCTTTCAAACCATGCCACTGTTTCGGGGGAGAAGTTGAGGTTAGACATTTTTTTTAATAGTAGAGAGTGAGAGACAGTATCAAAGGCTTTTGAGAGATCAAGAAAGAGACAGGAGATTAGGTTTTGGTCATCTCTGGCCATGGAAATAGTATTTAGAAAGGATAGTAGTGCAGTATAGGTGCTATGTTTTGTCAAAAACCATGTTGTGTAGTAGTAAGAAGGTTTTCTTGAGAGAGATGATCCATGACTTGAGTATGTATGCATTTTTCAAGAACTTTTGACAGAGGGGAGAGGATGGCAATAGGTCTAAAGTTGGAGATGATCCATGACTTGAGTATGTATGCATTTTTCAAGAACTTTCGACAGAGGGGAGAGGATGGCAATAGGTCTAAAGTTAGAGATTTTGGTGGAGTTACCTCCTTTGTGGATAGGCAGGGTATAGAACTGTTTCCAGATGGATGGTACATTGGATTCAGAGACTGAGTGGTTAATGATGATAGAGATGGGAAAGGCAAGTGAGTGGGCAGCTGTCTGAAGAAAGTAAGATGGGATGTTATCAGCAGATGCTGAGCATGGTTTTAGTTTGGAGAGTAGGAATCGGATGTGTGTTGTGGAGATGGGCTTGAGGGAGAAGATGGTGGGAGGGGTAGTTATTAAAGAGGAATCTGGGTTTATGGGGTTCATTTTATTGGAGCTATTTGAGTTAAACAGTTTGGATATAGATTCAACAAAGTAAGTATTGAAGGTGTTGGCAGGTTCTACTGGCATCTTTTCTGGGGTAGGGTTGGGTGAGATAAGGTTTCCAGGATGAAGTATTTGATTGATAGCATTCCAGAATTTTTTTGGGTCAGATTTTAGTGTTGCAGGGGGGCTAAATAGAATTCTTTTTTATCTTTGTTGATTAGTCTTTTGGCCAGGTTTCTTTGCTTTGTATCTTTGTAGGTCATTTGGGTCTTTTGTTTGTAGCCATTTTTTCCAGGACTTATCTCTAGACTTCATGAGAGTTATTGTGCTTTTTGTTAGCCAAGGAGATATTTTAGCTTTTTATATGAGGAATTGGTTAATATGATTGAAATGATGCTCATTCATCACTTTTAAGTGATAGACTAGATAAGATCTCCAACTTTGAATGGAATCTAATAGAAGTTAAAAGAAGAAAGTTTTAACATGACTTCCATGATTTTCAGAAAGGTGATGTTTTCACTTGGCCATATTCAAGACAAACATCCAATGGAACAGCTTTCAGAAGTCAGACCAGTTGGAACATTTCTAGGTAAATGCTGAATGCAGGAAATAAAGGCTCCATTAAACCGGTCACAACTGATGTGCGAATAATTAAGAAAGACTTTCCAATGACTTACAAATGGTAAATGACACATCAGATTCTCCTTTATGTATATTAAATAAAACTACAGAAACTATAGTTGATGCCGAAATGGTTATTGCACTTGATCCTGTGGATTTTACATTTCAACAGATTTTTCAAAATCAGCAGGAGCATTTTTCCCTACCTTTGAAACAAAAATGAAATCTTAGCCAACGTGGTTGAAAAAGAAGCAACACCACTGAGGTAAAGTGAATGAAATAGATACAGCAAAAAGTACTAATAACATTGTACTTAATTTATCCAACTACCATTTAAATGACTGTGAGCTCCAAGTTTTGAATATGTGTACCAGCAACTCAAGTTGATATTTCAAAAGCTTTACTAGAATTTAAACTTTTCGTTAGAAAATTAAATTTAAAGATTGCCTTTCACCAAATGTCTAATTTTCTGTTGAAGGAATACCATAGAAGTACTACATATATTCTGTCAGTGAACAGTGTTATTTTGGCATATGAAAATTAGTTGAGAAAGCATTGTATGAACTTTTTTGATTCTAAAAACAAGGGAGCTTTTTTATAATTTTAGCAAATGTGAATATGATGCCATACAGTCGCTATATGCTAATGAAAACAATTATTAAACCTACTAATAAGGGGGCTGTTGTGCTTGATAGGCATTACCATATTAATTCTATGTTAGCATTATTGAATTCATCTGACTATTTAAGTATTACAATACAGAATGTCAAAAGAATACATAATAATGTAAGTCAACAAATTGCATATATGTTTGAGCAAAAATGCATTTCAAAAGATGTATTTGAATACCTACAGCTATTATCCCTATCATCTATGAGATACCTAAACTGCATTAGTCTCAAAAAAATCCACCTTTATGTTCGATAGTATCTTTGTGGGGATGGCTCACAGAACCGGTCTCCAACTACCTAGAGGACCAGGTAAAACAAGTTTTAACTACATCTACTATCATTGTTCAAGATAGTACGGAATTTTTGGAACAATTATTTGAATGGACAAAAGATCATAATCCATTAATTTGTCATGTGGTTACTCTTTACGTGGATTCGTTATTTACATTCATTCCTATTAGTGAAGGTATTAACATGGTGAGAGACTATATATTTGGTCAGCCATCTTTGAAACATCTAGATGTGGATTTAATAAATGAATTGTTAGAGACTGTTTGGATGAAAAATGTTTTTTTCCAAGAGAAAGCATTTAAGCAAGACAATGGTCTTGCCATGGGAATACCCATGGCAAACATGTATGCTAACATAGTTATGAAGTCTTGGGAGATTAAATCACTGTTATCTTCATCTTAAAATAATGAATGTTTTAAGAAAATGGTGTTTTATAAAAGGTTCATGGATGACCTTTTCCTGCTATGGGATGGTCCATATATTGAGTTAGATGAATATGTCTCCAATTTACAAACAACAACATCCTTTTTGAAATTTAAGAAAAATGTACAATATATACAGATAGGTTCATAGGTTCATAGGTAGGTACTAGGCTATCGGCCCAAGGGCCTACGTAAGCCTAGCCAACAAGGTTCCCTGGCTTACGCCACCCAAGAAAGTTATTTTCCTGTGCCACTGTCGAGCAGAGACACAGAAGTGATCCCTGGGGTGTATTTCCTATTTCCTGGACATTATGTTAAAGAAAAATATGACAGGAGGACTAAAAACTATATTATGTAAAAAAACAGTGAAAAGATGTACATACTTAGCTAGAGACAGCCTGCACCCTCAGTTCATGTTTGACAACATGGTCAGGAATCAAATGGTGCGTATAAGTAGATAAGATATGTAGGATGATGCTTTGACAGTACAGTTAGAACAAGCAGAAAAGGATTTTTGCAATAGGGGTTGCAATAAAGGAGTAGTTCAACATATTAAAATACTGTTTTAAAGGATATAAATACAGTTTTTAGCCTATGTTCACAAACAAACAAAAAATTAAGTTGTAAAAAAAAGAAACCTAATGACACCAGCTGTAGATATATTCTTACATATGACCACCAGAACAGAAATATTAAACAAATTATTAGGAAATATTGGCCAGTGTTGTCCCAAGTGCCTGAACTAAATAAGATTTAAAAAGCAGAGCCTGCATTTACCTATAAAAGAGATACTACATTAAAGAATAGACTTTGCTATAAAGAACAAATAAAATTGATAGGACCATTAACTAAGAAAAAAGGAACATTTGTGCAATAAATACACTTTTTGTAAATATATATATATATATATATATATATATATATATGTGTGTGTGTGTGTGCGTGCATGCATGTGTGTGTGTGTGTGTATAGATATATATATATATATGTGTGTGTGTGTGTGTGTGTGTGTGTCTGTGTGTGTGTGTCTGTGTGTGTGTCTGTGTGTGCATGTATATATATATAAATATATATATTTATATATATATATATATATATATATATATATGTATATATATATATATATATATATATATATGTACACACACATACAGTGGATATAAAAAGTTTACACACCCCTGTTAAAATGCCTGTTTTTTGTGCTATAAAAAAATGAGACCATAATAAATCATTTCAAAACTTTTCCCACCTTTAATGTGACCTATAACCTGTACAATTCAACTGATAAACAAATCTGTTTGGGGAAAAATATAAAAACATAAAAAACATCCAATACGCTGGTTGCATAAGTGTGCATACCCTTAAACTAATACTTTGTTGTGTGTGCACACCCTTAAACTAATACTTTGTTGAAGCACCTTTTGATTTAATTATAGCATTCAGTCTTCTTAGGTAGGAGTCTATCAGCATTGCACATCTTGACTTGACAATATTTGCCCACTCTTCCTTGCAAAAGTGCTCTAAATCTGTCAGATTGTGAGGGCATCTCTTGTGCACAGCCCTCTTCAGGTCACCGCACAGATTTTCTATTGGATTTCGGTCAGGGCTGTGGCTGGGCCATTCCAAAACTTAAATTTTCTTCTGGTGAAGCCATTTTTTTGTTGATTTGGATGTATGCTTGGGGTCATGGTGGTGTTGAAAGGTGAAATTCAGACGCCTGAACGTTTTGGGCTAAAAGTGACTGGTATTTGGAACTGTTCATAATTCCCTCCATCTTGACTAAAGCCCCAGTTCCAGCTGAAGAAAAACAACCCCAAAGCATGATACTGCCACCGCCATGCTTTACCATGGGGATGTTTTTCTTTTGGTGATGCAAAGTGTTGTTTTTGCGCCAAACATCCTTTTGGAATTGTGGCCAAAAAGGTCAACCTTGAACTCATCAGACCATAAGACATTTTTCCACATGCTTTTGGGAGACTTGATGTATTGTTTTGCAAATTTTAGCTGGGCCTGGATTTTTTTCTGTGTAAGAAAAGGCTTCTGTGTTTGTAACCCTACCCCATAGTCCAGACATATGGAGAATATGGGAGATTGTTGTCGCATGTAATACACAACCAGTACTTGCCAGAAATTCCTGCAGCACCTTCAGTGTTGCTGTAGGTCTCTTGGCAGCCTCCCTGACCAGTTTTCATCTTGTCTTTTCATCAATTTTGGAGGGACATCCAGTACTTTGCAACATCACTGTCCACTTTTTGATGACTGTCTTCACTGTGTTCTATGGTATATCCAATCCTGTGGAAATTTTTTTGTACCCCTCTCCTGACTGATACCTTTCAACAATGAAATTTCTTTGATGCTTTGTAAGCTCTCTGCAAACCGTGGCTTTTGCTGTAGCAGGCAACTGAGTAAATGTCAGGAAAATCCTACTAGGACAGCTGAACTTTATTTGGGGTTAGTCAGAGTCTGCTTAGTTGATGGCAGGTGTGAAGACTGAATGCTGTAATTAAATCAAAAGGTGCTTCAACAAAGTATTAGTTTAAGGGTGTGCACACACAACAAGGTATTAGTTTAAGGGTGTGCACTCTTATGCAACCAGCGTATTGTACGTTTTTTATTTTTTATATTTTTTCCTCTAACAGATTTGTTTGTTTTTCAATTGAATTGTACATGTTATAGGTCACAATAAAGGTGGAAAAGCTTTGAAATGATTTATTGTGGTCTTGTGGCTAAATGTTGTAGATGCCCTGCTTTTTATACAGGAAAAAACAACCAGAAACTCAAAGAAATAATTTGTAGTCACTTATCAGAAATAAACAAGAAAAAATTAAGTAATGCCTTTTATAGACATATATCAAACACAGACATGAGTCATACTTATAAATTTTTAATTTTATGTAGTGTTCCAACATACATTATAGGAAGGGATAAGAAGAATATAACTTGAAAGGAAGAAAGTAAATGGATTTTACATTTTAATGCTCAGTGTTTACCAGGACTAAATTATGCATTTAGCTTAAAACCTGTTTTAAAAGAATTATGAAACAAAATTAGTTAATCATAATATATGCACAGATAATTTTTAGTATATATTTTTTCTTGTTTTTATCATTTGAAATCTTTTTTGGTTTTAATATAAATTATTAAAGTTTTAGACGGTTTTATTGTATTTACATAGTTAATAGATTAATCAGATGATTGGTTTAATCTGTTTTTTATAAAAGGGTTTTCATTGTTACTGTATCTTGATGCCTGAAGAAGAGTTTTTTGACTGGGAAAGTTTTACTTGCAATAAAGAGTATGGTACAGCTACTTGTGGTTCCAGAGCAGGCTGCAAATACATATATGCAGTATATGTATACAGTCTGCTTGCTCTGTGCAACCACATTTTAATGGAAAAATAAAGGTGATACACAATGGTGATGTCATCCTTTGAAATGTGCAGTGTCACAGTCATCAAATAATTCTGTAGTTGTGCTTGTGTTTCAGTAAACCTTCATTAGCCTGTGATGTTAACTATATAGTTCTAATCCCAATGACTCTGCTTATAGTCAGTGTACGTATTGTTAACTGTTGTTACACACATATGCTATGTTCATGTGCAGATATTACTTCCTGTTGCAAGAGTCTATTCCACATTTCCTTTGGGATGGCTGTATTGAAAACTGATGTCATTTGAATAAATTGTCATTGCATCACAGTTGCATCACAGTTGTAGTGAGATACCTCCTCAGGAGTGAGGACACAATACGATGTAATGTATGTTTTTGCCTAAGTAGGGCATGTGTTCCAATACAGGATTATATCCACATTGTACATAATTGTTGTTCTACTGTCACAGTGACAACAGTAGGGGGCTACAGCTGTGTTTGGGTGTACCTAGCATCAGGCAATGTTGTTTGACACACAACAAGATTCTTTCTAAGTAATTACAGGGATGCATATTTCTTGATTCTTACGCATGATGTAATGCTTTCACATAATCACACATATGACAATTGGTAATGTACTTATACCATGGAACATTCATTTATCCCATTATGGTGTTGATTTTCTGAAGGACTAGGTAAGTGACCGTAAGCATTTGTGTCCTTAACTATTCTGCAGGAAAGAAATCTCCCCCCAAATTTCCTTTGTACATATAGAGTGGCAGATGCCTCCCCCATCAATTTTAGCAAATAAAAATTATGGTCAAATAAAGTACAGCTAATTGAATGACTTCACATAGATGGAGTTCAACAGCTGTGAAAACAGTTCCACTCTGATGAATGTGATTAATAGCCATATTGTTATTTGGAGGAGTTGTACAGTTTGTACAGTCTAGCATAGGGATTCATTTTGAGTGAATGTACTGACATCACACAACAACAAGTACATCACGTTAGTCTTATCCCTTGATATGTTGCACTAGCACATGGGAATGTAACTTTGGATTTCATGGTAGTAGACATTTGTTCTGCCAATGTCATGGTGACAGTGCTACTTTGGCACATGCATTGAGTACTCTGGTATACACCAGTGTGCTCCAGTTCTCTGACCAGGGAACATTGATATAGGACTGAACACAACTGTGTGCATATGAGCATACTCATTTAATTGCCATCAGTTTGACATGCTGATATGACATTCATTATCAGGGATCCTTTCTTAAGTCACACATTAATTTCATTTGTTTGTCACAATACCCATTGCTACCTCCTGTGGCAGATGCCGACAAAACATAGCTCTGCATCATGGTGTGGTGTTTGCATCTGATCTAATCTGTCTGCACAATAACTGTGTAAGACAGCAGTGCCTTGTCACACTCTGGACCCATATTTGTGACACCACACACACCTAAATATGGGATGCATAACCATTAGAATATTGAAGTGCATAATTCTCTTTAAGGGTGATTCTCCTTGTACATGGGTTACCTATTTCTGTGGTGTACACTGGTAATGTACAGATCAATATTAACATTGATGGCATGGGTTCTGTTCTTGTAAAATGAGATTGTGGCTTCTGAGCCATTCCTATTTTCCAAAATATTATATTGAAAAAAATGTAAGCTGTACAAATATCCCATAATGTTTGTGCTGTCCTTGTGAACTGTCAGCTCAACTGAGCAGGTTAACAACATTCATATGTCATGTAATTCCCTTCTGTTACAATGTTCATTTGTGTAACTGTCACATCCTATAACATCATGTCTGCTTTTATTTACCTATATTTGCTCGGGAAGTGTGACCACCATTAATTATTATGACATACATATTGCAAAATTGTATTATTACAAATTGTTGTAACATAAACACCTTCACATCAATTATCTTACTAGAATCTAAACATTCATCCTTCCCTCTCACATATTTCTGTATACATGTCTTTGATTTCTGTACACATTGTCCTTAGTACACTTTCCCTCTCTGATAACCCATCTATTGCAGTTGTCCTTACAGTTTTCCCTACCTTCTTACTTATTTCTGTATCAATATGTTTGAATTATCTACACACTGCAATCAATGCACTTTCCCTGCCTGGTACATCTTGCATTATTTGCCCTTTGTAGTTCTTCGTGCTGTCAGCTCAAGCACATTTAACAGATTTGCCCGTAACTAAGCATGTTTGTTTACTGTGTGTGCCCATGTTGGTCAACAGGTTTTCCTGACCACCAACACTGTTGCTGGCCACAAACGCTTGCATTCATGTAAGTGTGATGAGCAGCATACATATGCGATTAATGCTTCAGCTCATCTCTAGCACGTAAACATTGTGTAGACTTTGTGCTAAATCTACATGATTGTCCATGAATCCCATAGAATATTTACACATTTATATGGATTTGGAAGGGCAATTCACTTTCACATAAACAGGGTGCATGTTATATGGATTTATTCAGTGAAGCAGGGTTTACTCCCAAAGTAGTCCCAAGGGAGTAAATACACTTAGTTTAAGTAAACTTCACATATAATCCCCACTTTGGCTATTATATCATGCCTAATTTAATTATTTTGGGTATCATACTGTTTCATTTTCTCACCTTGTTTTCATTTCTTTTTTCCTTTTTTAGATACTTCTGTTAGATTATGCCCTTACTCTGTGAAGAAAGGTTGAGATCATAGCCTGATATGTCCTGTGTAACTCACTAGTTTTAAGGAAGTGAGTATAATGGCTATGCACTGAATATGAATTGTTTATGTTAATTTTTACGTCTGGGAAATTAAGAATCCTTGATATTGTTATGCTACCAAGCATAGAAAGGAACATGCCACCTTACCTCTCATCTGTCCAGATTTTCACAGAATATCCAAGTTTTTGCCTCATATTTTTGGTCTGATCCTCATACAATGTGAGGTTCTCTGACAAATCACTAAAGATTGAAGTCACTATATAATGATGTACATTTGAGTTTCAAACTTTATATCCTTAAGAAAATGCATACTAACACAAATCCTGTAATTCTAGCAGCTTGTTAAGTTTATAAGAGCAATATTTAAAATGTATCCCTATTTTTAGGCCTTTGTCCCCCCATTGTTTCAGGCGTTGTCCACCTTTGTTGTGCTAAGAGGTTGACAGATGTGCAAGTCATCTTTCCTTATTAAACAACTTCCAAAAGAGTGCTTATATATCCTTTTTCTGTATATATATATATATATATATATATATATATATATATATATATATATATGGGTCCTCTTCAAATTACCGAAACGTCAGTTCGCTGACACGCGGAAGAGGAACGCGAAAGGACCGACAACGCAGTTGACCGACATGCTGAAATCCCGACAGCTGGAAGACCGACAAGGAACGTAAGCGACTTGGTAAGTATGCGATAGTGAGGGATTTTGGATTAGGGAGTGGACAGGTAAGTATGCAATAGTGAGGGATTTAGGGTTAGGGTGTGTGAAAGGTGAGTGCGGTAGTGTCAGAGTTAGGGTTTGGGTAATGTAAGTGTGTGTTAGTGACGGGTTTATGTTTTAGGGTGGGTTAAGTAAGTTAGGAATAGGGTGCAGGTAGGCGTGTCTGTTACTGTCGGACCTTAGGGTTAGGGGTGGGTTAAGTGAGTTAGGGTTAGGGTGCAGGTAGGGTAAG